>NC_142929.1:11269362-11291862 GCF_046866305.1 Octopus bimaculoides | reverse complement strand
TAGTAATTTAATGTGGAAAAATGGGGGGGGGGGGAGATTTCACCATCTCGACTTTGTTTTCCCGATGGGAATCAAACATGTAAATAAAATTCAGCAAGAAGCAGAAAACCTCCCGGAGGGTGGTCTTTCTGCTAATTATATTAGAAATACTAGTGTACGCACTCTATTACTTGATATAGGAGCTTTTTTTTTCATGTGGATTTTTAGACAACTATACCTCACACACATGTGCACACATGCACGCACACACGTACGCACGCGCGCAAACACGCGTTTCTTTAGCTGCTGTAAAGCTATGTTAGCCTTACAGCTTCTGTAGCTTTAAAGCTAATGTAGGGTCTAGAGCTTCGTGCATGTCACTTATGAACATTATGTATATATATATATCTGTTTGTATGTATCTGTGCGTGTGTGTGTGTGTAAAACTTGCAAGGATTATTACAAAGTAAAGGCTAGAGAATACGTCATATATAGTGAATTTTTTATCATTCAAAATTCTATCCTTGTCCTTTATCAAGGACATAAGCAGTATTGTTCTAGCTTGTTGCATCAACCTTTTTCCCGTAGTCCACTACATAATGACATATCTCTGACAGATCTGAAAATCAATTATCAGCCGACACCTGAAGCGTAGACCGTAAAATACATATATTATGTCGACCAATGTTCTTCTGTGACTATAAAACCTTTAGTCGAACAGTATGTGTAATTTACTGCTTTTAGATTTTTTCAATATGACTTCTGACTCCGATAAGCTTTTAACTGTCGTAAAATGGCATCATTCTTTTGACAGCAGGATTTCGTATTTCAGGCGTTCTTTGATTTCGGGTACGTATTTACTATTTCTTTTTGTTCTCTTTTTCTCCCTTTTTGTATTTTCGCTATTGATTTCATTAATGATGGAGAGATTTTTTTTTTTCATTTTCTATCCATTTCTGTATATTTGCTTACCATATTATTTTTATGAGATTTGATATTCCTGTATGAGTTGATCCAGGGCAATATCCACTTTCCTTGTAAATATAATAGTTTTCGGATATATTACTTCATTGAACCTTCCGATATTGATCTTTGTGTTCATTTTCATTAAGTCTGCGATGGCCAGATTTACCTTCTTTTTTTTTTTTTTTTACTGTTTCTGCTATTTACAGGTTGAGTTTTATACTTGGAAGCTACTTTCGTTGATCCGTAGGAGGAAATTTTATTGAATTTCATTCCTTATTTCCACTCATAATTTATTATCATGCTCACGATTTCCTTAACAATTTCTTTTTGTTAAATTTTCACATTACATTTAATAGCTTTGTGTTAGTTTAGTTTTGTCTTTGTTTGATTAATATTCTGCAGGTGTAATAGACCTTGGTTTTATCGAGTTTTGTTCCTTACTTAATTTATTTTGCACGTGTAAGGTCTGTCTTCCGGGTTTTATATTTTTGCTGTTTCTTTTGTTATATATTCTTTGTTTTAAGTATTCTGCTATTTTGTTGGTTTCGAGATTGAATTTTCTCAAGCAGTCTATTGCGATACGGAGTTACGTTTATATCATGGATAAAGTTACTTTTATATCAGGGATATTTTCTCTCTATATATTATGTAAAAAGATTACCGTAGCTTCTTTGGGTGGAGCGTAGCTGTAAAATATGTATATAGACTTGCAGCGTATTCTTCTCGTCTCCATTTATAATTTCATTGGCTTTATTTGCGAGTCTTGCGGGTGCAAGGTCCGGCATTTTATTTAGACTGTCAAGATTTTCGTTAAGCTGAGGCTTATTTATTTCCAGCGATGTCTAGTTTTGCGTGTTCCCATTCATCCAAGCTCAGTGTAAGAGTTCCTGTTTTATTCTTGTGTTGAATGACACGGTTTTTATTTGTATTGCAATTTTTATGTGGATCCTGTATTGATGCATTTCTTTTTCATTAACTTTGCTTACGCGTATTATCCGAAATTCGGCCCATAGGAACATTTATGAAATATTAATTATATGAATTATAAATCAATGAATTTTACTAGTATTATCTGCAGTTTTCAGATCTTTTTTTAAAACGGGGGTCACATTTTTCATTAACGAAACACTTTGAAACTTGGAACACTGGTAGAATGTGTCATATAAAACATCTTTTTCTCTTAGTCTTCTTAAAAAAAAAGAAATCCATAAGTTATTCCATGTTAAAGTTGTCGTATTTCTGCAATTTCAACCAATCACTGACGTCCATTCAGCCGATATACATTAAGTGCCGACTACATAAACAAACGATTCTGAAACAATTAACCCTAACCCTAACCCTAGGGTTAGGGTTAGGGTTAAAGCAAATTTAAAATGAAAAAAGCAAATAAAACGAAGGTATGGAGATTAAATACGCTTTACATCGCTTAATCAGTCAAAGGAGTAAATATAAACAACTGAATACTTGTCACTGATTGGTTGAAATTATCGAAATAAGACAATTTTTTACATGAAATAAATTCGAATACAAAAATATTTTTCTGTTCT
This sequence comes from Octopus bimaculoides, assembly GCF_046866305.1. Lineage (NCBI taxonomy): Eukaryota > Metazoa > Mollusca > Cephalopoda > Octopoda > Octopodidae > Octopus > Octopus bimaculoides. The sequence continues at coordinate 11,289,370 of NC_142929.1, read as the reverse complement.
ATAACACAAAATAGATAAGTATACGAAGTTTGAAAGTCTTTCCGTACCAAAAACACTACGTAAAACATTAATGAAAAATGTGGCCCCCGTTTTAAAATAGATCCCAGTTTTCTTTCAAAATTTTAGCAATTTGTTTTCGATTTGAATCGTTATTTAATCTGTAGTAATGAATATTTTTTGGAGCAGTTAAGAAGTGTCTCATTAAATGTCTCCCGGTTTCATCGTCATCATCATCATCATCATCATAGTCGTCGTCATCATTATTAAGGTTGCGAGCTGGCAGAGTTGTTAGCGCGTCGCACAAAATGCTTAGCATCATTTCGTCCGAGGTCGACTTTGCCTTTAATCCTTTCAGGGTCGATAAAATAAGAGTCAGTTGCGCACTGCTACCTATTTTCAAAATCACTGTTGGACTGCTGAAGACAGATTCTTTGGCGTGCTGCTGTAATAGCTATTAATTTTCTGTGAGGAGTTTAAATTTAGCTGCAATTAGTTCTCATAACATTGGACAATTACTCAAAGTGGGGGACAATATAGGAAGTAGAAATGCTTCTGAAATAATAAATCAGATTACAGGCTAAGTAAAGAGATGAAAATAACTACCGGTGTTAAGTATTGATGGGGAAATCAGCATCTGACGTAAACACACAAGGAAGATAGAAAAACCATTTTAACATAGTCGTGAACAAGGCATTTAAGAGAAGAAATGCTCTGATAATTCCTGATCTCTAGAGGAAATACAAGTGGCTGTACATGAAATATCTGATGAAGAAGTAGGAAGAGCTATTGCGCAATTAAAAAGAAAAAAAAACAGGGAAGCATTCTGGATTAGATGGATCTACGAGAGAAATGCTAAGATGAAATAATAAATGAGATCACGGGCGAAGTGAAAAGATAAAAAAAAACAACCTAGTTGTGTTTAGTAATAATGGGGGGGGGATCTAACATCTGATGTAAATGTTCACGAAAGGTGGGAAGAACATTTTAATACTGTTATGAGCAAGACGTTTAATAGGAGAACTACTTTGATAATTCCAAAGCCATAAAAGGAGCTGCAAGTGGATGTGCATGAAATATCAACTGAAGAAATAGCAAGAGACCTTGGATATTTATAAATCAGAAAGGATGATTCTGGATTAGATATTAACTGCAGAAGAAATCCTAAAAACAGATAAACACTGCAAGAGCATTAGGGAAGGTATTTTGCAGTATTTGCTGTACTGAATAGATAACTGATGATTAAAATATCGGTGTTGTTATTAGGATACTAAAAAGAATGACTAGGATACCCTTTGGCGAGAACAGTGTCGGCCGGGGTTTTTAATTGGGGCGGTACGTCTGTCAAACGGTAATGCAAGTGTCCCAAGGCGAACTCAGCGTGGACGGAAACTACACGTCGAGCAAAAAAGCTTGTTTGATCTCGATTTTCAGTACGAAAAGTGTGGCTGTTGGACAAGTATAACTCCGGGCAACAAGATACAAACTGATCGCCTGAAGCTTGAACAAACAGGCTTCCAGCAATCACGTGGTTATAGTGATAAAATACTTTTTCTCAGGCATATTATATAACAATACGTCGTATTCGAACAGTCTTTGAAAAAAAAAATGGTTTTCTGGACGTTGAAATTGTCTTTCTTAACAATTTTAAACTGGGTTTTTAAACAAAGTGGTTGGTTAGTGTAGCGTGATGGAGGAAAAAGCCAACAGAAAAAGAAGCAAAAGGGAGAAAGAAATACAGAGACCTTACCTGTTGACCGTGGCGGGATGAGCGATCACTGACCAGATAAAAACCCGACCTATCACTCACGCCGTCTCTCATCGAACTCCCGCACGTGCTTTGTGCCTCCGCATGCCCCCGTGGCTCTTCTGCCGGTCACTGCAGTCTTCACTTCCGTTTGCCTCATCTGAAATCCTCTCCACCAACACCGCATGGCTCATCACAGCCTATAACACCACAAACACCACAGTTAGATTGATATAAACTATATTATTATAAAATATTTATTAGCGTATTCTAATACGCTTCTTGCATGGTTATTAATAAATGTATAACTATAGACATATGCAGTCGCAAATGAAACATCGAACACCAAAGCTAACGTTAATCTCCCCGTGACCTACGATTTGAAACAAATTGAATCAGTATTATCTATGAACATTCTTTTATGAACCGTAAAATAGCACAATATCATTCTATTTACAAAAAACCCTGATTAGTCATAAGAAATAAGGTCAACGAATACAAATTGTGAACCAAATATGACACGTCTTCCTGAACCATTACAAGGTGTTACTTCTTTATGTATGAAGGCGCGTGGCTTAGTGGTTAGGGTAATCGGCTCAGGATCGTAAGGTCGCGAGTTCGATTTCTGGTGGCGCGTTGCGTCCTTTAGCAAGACACTTTATTTCACGTTGCTCCAGTTCACTCAGCTGGCAAAGATGAGTTGTACCTGTAATTCTAAGGGCCGACCTTGTCACGGTCTGTGTCTCGCTGAATCTTCTTGTGAACTACGTTGAGGGTACGCGTGTCTGTGGAGTACTCAGCCACTTGTACGTTAATTTCACCAGCAAATTGTTCTGTTGATCGGATCAACTGGAATCCTCGTTGTAACCGACGGAGTGCCAGTTATACTCCTTTATACACACGCTTGGCTGAACCGAAACAATAACAAGCTTCCTTCAGCAAGAAAATAACTGTCCTCCACATTTCATTTCTTTCACCCATACCCATACAAACATATACTTTTCTCCTGTCACCCAACCACTTCTGCTGTCGGCCTACACCACACATTTACATTACTCCACCTACCCAGATTTGAAACAAAAGTACTTTCGTAAAACTCAATTATACATATGAGAAGGTATCAAAAGGTCCCTTCGGTGAAAAATATAAATACCTATCGGCCGCAGAAACCCGCGATATACTGAAGAGTCCGCAATATAAATTTACATATATTAGCCGGAAAAATCCGCGATGTACTGAGTGCGCGATAGGTGAACCGCGATATGGCGAGGGGGTTACTGTAAATATATATATATATATATATACACACATGCATACGTTAAGATCACCAGCATTCTCTTACACACACGCACCTTCGTTTTGAGATCACTACTACTTTGTTATCTCCCCTTCTTATTAATTCTCCTGTGTGACCCTTCTGTCCGGCATTCGCCATGATAGATCGCTGGCCACTACACACATTCTTTTCTCTCCTTGTTTCTTTCTGTGTTCCTTTCTGTGGAAGAGCGTAGGCTCGAAACGTTAAAGACTTTTTCAATTCCCGAGCGTTATACTAATACATCTGTTTGTTGTCTACACCACCTGTCTTCGTCTGTTGTTTTTTTGTGAATTCTCCCTATATATATATATATATAGCCGCATCAGCAGCAAGCATTGGTAAGGAACAAACGAACTTTAGGTTAGCTAAAATATGTTTGTGACATATTTTAACTTCTAAGAGCAAATTCACTGCAGTTACTGAGGAGAAAGAATTCTCTCATGTAAAAGGTGCGAAAGCACCATATCTGCTCAGTGCTTCCCTCTGGTGGATTCCCAGACAACGTGTGTTTCTGGCTCTTTAGCCTTCTCCAATGGGAAATACTGAAGAGAGATAACTCTGAGCAGATTTAAAAGCCGTTGCTTTATCTGAAAACAATCAGTAGCAGTGACTGAGTTGCGTTCGTGGGCCACCTGGTCGGAATAAAAACAGTAGCATCAGAATCAATCAATGATGAAGAATGAACGAACTTTAGCTAAGTTGAAATATGTTTGCCACATATTTTAGCTTCTAAAGGCAAATTCACTGAAGCCACTGTGGAGAAAAAAGAAATCTATCCTTTGGTAAAAAGGTGTAAGAACATCATATCTGCCCGGTGATTTCTTTTTCTCCACGCTAATTGCAGTGAATTTGCGTTTAAAAATTAGGGAAGATAATGAAAGAGAAAAGTAGTTATGAAAAGTTAAAGATAAAAGATTAAGATATAGTTATGAGGGTGAAAAAATACAAACCAAAGAAAATATGGATAGGAATAAAATATAGTTATGATGTGCGATGGGATTGGGAATAGGAGGCGAGGGAAAGGAGTATAAGTTTACGCATGAGTATTTCCTGCTTAGCAATTATAAGCCCAGGCTGAAAGACAGCCAATATGTTAAAAAATATGGTCATGGAATGGTATTACTGATAATGTATGGATACGTACGTCTGCCTTCACGCACGCACGCACACTCACGCGTTTATAGGAACTATAGAGGTAATGAAATGAATAATGCAAACAGATGCGACAGAAAAATATGGCGAGATGGCGACGTTAAAAAATGAGTAAACACAGAATGTCGTTTGTAGAATTACAGTTTTAAGAGATTTCGTTATGGAAGTGTGAAAATATACTGATATGAAACGATAAAATATGTCAATTTGATATATATATATATATATATATATATATATATATATATTTATTTATATATATATATATATATATATATATATATATATATATATATATATATATACATACACACACACACATACACATATCTATATATACATACATACGTATATATATACACATACATACATACATACATATACACACACACACACACACACACACATATATATATATATATATATAAAACAACGAAAGGGAAAAACCTACATTCCATAAATTTCATCCAGACAAATTATTTTCCTCTATAAAAAAGTGCCTCAATCACAAAATATCTAATTAATATATGTCAGGTAATGTTATGCTGATGATTTCGAAGAAGGATGACATACTGCTGTACATGATTACCACTGACTGAAAGTTCAAAGGACGTCGTAATGAGTAAACCAAAAAGAAGTGTATTCTATGCACCTCTTTCCTTATTCTTTAACTTCAAACTTCTAATCGTGTTAAATATTTCGCTTCTTGATATTGTAATGTTTCCATAACGTTATGCATTTACACCCCACAAACGAGGCTTCATAATCTCCCACACGAGGCTTCCAGTTTACTAATCTTAACGCCATCAACTTGGCATTTTCTGTCGTATTTATGTTGTTCATTTCTGTATATCAATACAATTCTTTTAACACACGTGTACTAGTGTGTGTGTGTGTGTGTGTGTGTGTGTGTGTGTGTGTGTGTGTGTGTGCCTAAGCAAGAATGTATAGGTTCGTATGAATATAGTAGAATGATCAATGAGCTCAACGAAGAGAACACATAGTAAGCAGGGTTTAACATGGAAAATCGAGCAGCTTGGCCAAACACTCCGAGCTGGCGCTCCCTTATCAGAGAAGTAACAAGACACATCTCAGTTTCTGAGTAGAGTCGTTGACTGGAGACGAAATCTGACCAATGACAACCCATCATCCTCCAAAGCATCCTGGTACAAATGGAGTTCAGGTGGCTTCTAAGGGACCCGGAAAGTGTTCAAGTCTCACAACTATAGAACAAGACAGAGGAACAGATACCTAAAGATCCCAACCTTTGTTCTCCTGCTCAGGTACCGGCAGCACCAAACATCTTTAGTGAGTCCACAACAGCGCCAGCTTACCTCAGTCTTTTTAGGACTTCAGACTCGCAGCTAATGTCGCTATGAACCTCACAGCCGAGGTAAGTGAAGCGGTGAACAACTTCGACATTCAGCAGGGTTGACGACTTGTGTTGGTCGACCGCTTCCATATGAGGAGGTAACTAGCAGATGTGGGTATTGACTGGGACTCTGCTCAACAGGTCTCCTGGGAGGACCTGGTAATGTACCGACAAATGGTGAATGCAGCAACTCGCTGCAACAGCGCATGCTCCCACGCTTAACTTAACCTGACCTGACCTGCTTGATGACCTTTCCACGACTACATTTTTATAACATGTTAGTTGTCTTTCACTCTTGGCTTACAATCGCTAAGCAATAAATGCGAATGTGTAAGTCTTCTCTATTCTCCCCTCCTCAATCTCACAGCACGCCATAACCATGTCCATTATTATATATTCCATCCTTTATTTTATATCGCCATAACTATTATTTCTTTATTTTTTGCCTTTTATATGTATTTTCCACTTTCTTAATTTTCATAATTTCTTAATGTTTTTCTTTTAATTATTCACCTGCCAATAACAAAGAGAGAGAGAGAGAGAGAGGGGGAGCGAGAGAGAGGAAAGAGCGAGAAGAAGAGAGAGAAGGTGTGAGAGAGAGAGAGAGAGAGAAAGGGAGAGAGAGAGAGAGAGAGAGAGAGAGAGAGAGAGAGAGAGAGAGAGAGGGGTTTAACGTTTCAGCTTTTGGTCGTTCATTAGAAGAAAATAAAAAGAGAAGCTTAGGGAAAATGAGAAAGAAAAAAGACACCTCATTGAAAAGAGAGACTCAAGAGGAAAGAAAAAAGCGATAGGTTATATATATATATATATATATATATATATATATATACATACATACAAACACACGTACATACATACGTAGTTACATAAATTGATTTAACATACACATTCACATATATCACTAAATGACATTTATTGCAACTATATCGTATATATTATGTCTCTCTCCTTGTCTCCATAGACACATACATATATAAGTATATATGTATATATATATATATATATTTCAATTTTTTTCCACATTAAAAGCATAACCCTTAGGTTTTATCTTCGTATTGTGTGACATGATGGAGTTAACCTGGTGTTGGTCGTTGCTCTATACTCTGATAAATATTAACTAACAGTTATAAGGAGTCGTTGACGTCAGCACAGGCTTAGCATACCGGGAACTTACCACCGCTATGTGACGCCGCCAAACTACACACACACACACACACACACATTTTCCATACAAATGTTTGCACATACACGCACGTATAAACAAGCCCACACACACACATACAAATGCGAACACGCACATACATAGCGTACGAAGGTATATGTGAAAATAAGATAAATTTGATAGGCTTTGCTCGAGTTGGGAATTTGAGGAAACGCATCAACTCTCACATTGATAAAAACACGACACCTACATACCTGCATACATACAGATACAGGTAAACATTCATACACACATGCAAACATTACATACACGCACATACACTTATATACATATGAATAACCACATATACGCACATTCATGCGTATTACGTAAAATAGATTATAATAGAATATAATATATATATATATATATATATAAAAAGAAAAAAACGAATGAATTATTACTCGGAAATGACAACATAAACATTTTGGATTATTTCGATGGGAAGAAGAACGATAAAACATTTCAGTAAACAGCCTGATGTGGTTGTATAAGAGATTTGTGCAGAGAAAAATCACATTCTAAGTGTATATAGGTATCTTATATGAAATAGAAAAATAAATTACAAGTTGACCTGAAATGAATATTTCTTAAGGAACCACTTATTTTGGTGAATAAAAATCATTGATTTGGAAAGGGAATACTGCTGGCCTTCTGCTAACTGGTATTGAATATGTCAGAGTGGATTTTGATTTAGGGTTAAGCGCACAGCTATTCTCATTTACATATAAAGTAATGGAGTAAATGTGAATATCAGATTGAAAGCTGGAGTGGATAGATACAGAATGCATATCTATCTATCTATCTATCTATCTATCTATCTATCTATCTATCTATCTATCTATCTATCTATCTATCTATCTATCTGTCTGTCTATCTATCTATCTATCTATCTATCTATCTATCTATCTATCTATCTATCTATCTATCTGTCTGTCTGTCTGTCTGTCTGTCTACATATATGGCTAGAAAGACCGAGAGAAGGATGGATAGATATATAAATACTGATAGATTCATAAATCGATAGATAAAAGTATGGGTAGCAAAAGATATAGATAAATTGGGAAATATATGAATAGCTAGACAGGCAATTAGATAATACACACACACACACACACACACACACACACACGCACACACATGAACAAGCAAGAAAAAACACGAAAAAACAACAACGCGAGGACGTAGAATAAGTACAGCGTTTTTGGACGGTCAAGAAAGGAAAGAAAAGAAAGGGGATTTAACGTTTCGAGTGGAGCTCTTCGTCAGAAATATAGAAAAAGTCCAAAGAAGGGAAGACGGAGAAAGAAAATCGCCAACGATACACACGCGGTCACATATTCAAATGACCGGAAGGGAATGGGTGAAAAAACAGTTCTTTCTAAGACAGGAGAGTGCAAGAGGAGGTATGTATGTGTTTGTGTGGGTATGTGCGTGCACGCAGCTGTGTGTGTGTGTGTGTGTAATGATAGCACGGGTATGTGTATGTGTCTGTGTGGTTGTGGCTGTTTATGTATGTGTGTGGTTGGACCAGTGTCGCCTAAAGTCGTGGGAAGAATTTATAGTAAGAATTTTGGTAGGAGTGGCTGTCTGTTGTGTGTCTACTGAATGGTCAGTAGAAAGGTGTTTAACTGGTAGTTTGAAGTGTGTGCGTGTATGTATATGTTGTGTGTGTGTGTTTTGTGTGCAGTGTGTGTCTGTGCATGTGTGTGTATGTATGCGTGTGTAGTGTGGGTATGTGTGTACGTGTGAGGTTATGTGTAGGGTTATCCGTTGAGTAAATGTAAGTTACTCTGTGTGTGTCTATGTATGTATAATTGTGTGCGTGTATGTATGAGTGTGTCTTGTGTGTGTATGGTGTATGTATGAGCGTGTTGTGTGTGTACGGGAGGTATGTGTGGGTTCATTTGCGTGGGTTCATTGACGAAAAGCGACGGAGCGAGCAAAAGCTCCTTTCTATGGTGAGATCACAAAATGAAGTAAACATGATGCGAACTACCCTTTTAATCCGGAGTATCGGCAAGAGCCACTGATGAGAACTAAGATCATTATCAGAGTTCGAAATCACGTGATGTGGATATATCTGCTTAACGTATTTCACGTTGTCGCAGTCAAATGACGGAAACAAGTAAAAAAATTATATATATATATATATATATATATATATATATATATATATATATATATATATATATATATATATATATATATATATATATATATATATATATATATATATGTATAGGCGCAGGCGTGACTGTGTGGTAAGAAGTTTGCTTCGCAGCCACATGGTTCCGGGTTCAGTCCTACTATAGACTCTGACCGACCGAGGCCTTGTGAGTGGGTTTGGTTGACAGAAACTGAAAGAATCCCGTCGTATGTATATCTGTCTATGTGTGTGTCATTGTGTTTGTGTTTGCCTGCCTTCGACCGCTTGACAACCGGTGATGGCGTGTTAACGTCCCCATAACTTATCGGTCCGGCAAAAGAGACCGATAGAATAAGTCCTACGCTTTGCTTTAAATAAATAATTACTGGGGTCGATTCGCTCGACTAAAATGCTTTAAGACAATGCTCCAGCACGGCCGTAGTATAATAACTGAAATAGAAAGATAACAGGTATATATATATATATATATATATATATATATATATATATATATATATATATATATATATATATATATATATATATATATATATATATATATATATATATATATATATATATATATATATATATATATATATATATATACCTGTTATCTTTTTATATATATGTATAGTAGGCGTGGCTGTGCGGTAAGAAGCTTGCTTCCCAATCACATGGTTCCGGGTTCAGTTCTACTATGTGGCACCTTGGGTAAGTATCTTCTACTATAGCCCCGGGCCGACCAAAGCCTTGTGAGTGGATGTGGTAGACGGAAACTGAAAGAAGCCCATCGTATAATATATATATATATATATATGTTTGCGTGTCTGTGTTTGTCTTCCCACTGTCGCTTGACAACCGATGTTGGTGTGTTTACGTCCCCGTAAGCTTGCGGTTCGGCAAAAGAGACCGATCGAATAAGTACTAGGCATCCAAAGAATAAAAGTCCTGGGATCGATTTGTTTGAATAAAAGGCGGTGCTCCAGAATGGTCGCTGTCAAATGACTGAAACAAGTAAAAGAGTACACACACACACACACACACACACACACACACACACACACACACACACACACACACACACACACACATATATATATATATATCGATGTCAAATTCAAAGAGTAAAATAGACACAAGTAGATATATAAATAGATATGCGGAGAGATGAACCAATAGAAAGATGGAATGATAGATATACAAATACAAATTGATAGGAAATACATATAAGAATGGTTAGGGAGGTCGATAAATAGATGGACAGAAGAAAGAATAAAAGATTGATGGATAGCAATAGACTGAGAAGGAGAACAATTTGGATTTAAGATTCAAGTCATTTCGTTTGGAAGTATGCCAACTATCATTTATGTTTTGTTTTTTACACAGGAACTAAGAGTTTGGTTCTAAAGGAATTTTGGACGGCTTTAGTTTGATGGAATGTTTTACAAACCGAAGAAGAACGGTAGAAGAAATTGCAAGAAAACGAAGAAAAAGCCTGAAAAAGAATAAGAATAAATATGGTCGAAGTAGTAGAGTGCAGCAGCAGCAGGAGTAGTGGTGGTGGTAATAATAGTAGGAAGAAGAAGAAGAAGAAGAAGAAGGAAAAGAAAAAGAAAGTGAAGAAAGCTGAGGAGAATAAGAATAAGAAGAATGATAAAAATAATAATAAGAAGGAAAAAAAATTGTTGTTTAACAGTTTGTATATCAATTATATGATTGCTGTTCCAAATAATGAGATTAAAAAAAAATATCTCTCATAAACCAATAATGCCTTGGAGAGCTGACAAAAGACACGAGTTCAATCTTTACATTAAAGATGGCAGTACGACCTAATCGATAATCTTACACTTTTGATTTGATTCTTATACTGATTATTGATAGTGACGTCTATTGTATTGACAGAAGACACTGCAGACCCCTGTAATAGGTGTGTTTTCTTCTTGATAATTATTAATTTCCTTTGCACGAAGACTAAGATAAGCGGGTTTCTTTGTTAGAGTTTAGACACCAACAAATATTTGAGTTCATGAGTGTCAATAAGAAGAATGTATGCAATCACAGATGTATAGGTCCCCTGAAAAGATTCTCTCGGAATTGACAACTTTTACAATGATCTGCACATACTCATCATTTCCCCTGATTCACTAAATCTGCAGCACTCGAGGAAAAAATTTTCGTTCTTTTAATGAGAACCTAAACTTATATACTTGACTATTCTTTTATTCTTTTGCACTTTTATCGGCTTCACCCTCCTCTAAACTGTACATATATTAAGGCGACGGCCTCAATGGCTTTTAGTGGATTAACTTGATTGAACAATACTTTCTCTGTTACTTATTTTATCGATCTATCTTGGCGTAAAAGGACGACATCCGGACGAAATTTAGCGAAATATTTTTCTTCAGCTATCCTCTTGCCGACACACACACACCCATGGCAAATGAAAGACAGAAGTCCGAATATACGAGATTTTAGTAATCATGAGAATTGTTTCGACACATCTAGCATCGATTCCTCATCTTCCGTCTTTCATTTGCCATATACGTAATGATCACCGTGAAAGTGGCCGTGCTTTACCAGTAAGCTACCAGGTGTAAACCATTCTCGTGGACTTTCCTCTGTTTCTGAAGAAGAGCTTTGCTCGAAACGTAAAACCACCTTTCTCACCTTCCCTGAGCGTCTGCTAATACTTTACATGTACCACGTCCTCGCGTTGTTGTTTTCTTGTTTGTTCTTCGTTTTATATATATATATATATATATATATATATATATCATAGTACTAGAAAGTACCGGCTTTGCTAGAAATAGGAGTCAGATGAACTCCGAAGCCACAGAAAGCTCACTGAAAACAAGTATAGTGAAAGCGGTGAATAAGAATTATAGCTTCTGCCTTTGCGAAGGCCGCAAAAGAAATGGCAGATAACTTAGTATCGATTTCGAGCTCTGTGCTAAAAACACTCATCCCTCTTCAGTTAAGTTTGCACAGGTAAGAGTTATAATTTTTGTTTACTGCCTGCTTTCATGAATATTTGTAGCATTTTGAGGATATCTGTGTTCATTTTCCCAACTCAGCACTGTATAGTTAAGTGGATTTGACACTGGTGCTGAATATTTTTGACTTAATAAGTCTTCACAGAGAACTATCGCCTTCCAAACAATAGTTTAAATATTGAAGTCTTGACTAGCTATTCCAGTTCCTGCTTTTACAACTTCCTCTGCATCAACAGGTACTGACTCCATACTTCCTAGATATCAGAAACCTTTCACTTCGTTCAATATATGAGTCAGAGTCACCACTAATAATCTTCAGTATCACTATCTTTCTAACGTTCATCTCTCAGCCTAGTTTTCCGCTGCAATTTCTGGTAGCCTGATTGTTTTTTCTTCACTTGTCATGAACACGCTAGGATGTCAAGTAAATATTTACTGCTTCGGAAATATTCTAAACGTTAGATAACCAGAAGGCGTGAGCAACAAATACTTCTGGGCCAAATCCAAGAAGGAATCTATCACTCAACAAATTGCCGGATATACATAAGGACGTTTGATACGTCAAGTCTTGGATTGGAATCCTGTGGGGAAAGATAAGCAAGACAATTGAAAAAGATGGAGATGGGTGTAGGCTTAGGAGTGGCTGTGTGGTAAGTAGCTTGCTTACCAGCCTCATGGTTCTGGGTTCAATCCCACTGCGTGGCACCTTGGGCAAGTGTCTTCTACTATAGCCTTGGGCCGACCAAAGCCTTGTGAGTGAATTTGGTAGACGGAAACTGAAAGAAGCCCGTCGTGTATATGTATATGTATATATGTATGTGTGTGTATATGTTTGTGTGTCTGTGTTTGTCCTCCTAATATCGCTTGACAACTGATGATGGTGTGTTTACGTCCCCGTAACTTAGCGGTTCGGAAAAAAACGATAGAATAAGTACTAGGCTTACAAAGATTAAGTCCTGGGGTCGATTTGCTCGACTAAAGGCGGTGCTCCAGCATGGCCGCAGTCAAATGACTGAAACAAGTAAAAGAGTAAAGTGTATGGGATGAAAAGAAAAACACAGGACAGAAAGCGTTGAAAAACTAGAGAGAGAGAGACTATGCTTCACACATCAGGAATCCGAACAGGCCATGATAATTGCAACACACACACACACACATACACACACACACACACACACACACAGACACACACACACACACAGGCACACACACACACACACAGACACACACAGGCACACACACACACAGACACACACAGACACACAGACACACACACACACACACACAGAGACACACACAGACACACACACACACACACAGAGACACACACACACACACATACACACACAGACACACACACACAGACGCACACACAGACACACACACACACACACACAGAGACACACACACACATACACACACAGACACACACGCACACACACAGACACACACACAGACACACAGACACACACACACACACACACACAGAGACACACACAGACACACACACACACACAGAGACACACACACACACATACACACACAGACACACACACACAGACGCACACACACACACAGACACACACACACACACACACAGAGACACACACACATACACACACAGACACACACGCACACACACAGACACACACACAGACACACACACACACACACACACAGACACACACACATACAGACACAGACACACACACACACACACACACACACACACACACACACACACACACACACACACACACACACACACACACACACACACACGTAAGGAAAATATACAACAAAGTTCGATGATGAGAATTCAGTTGTTCAGTCAACTGAATTACTTGCTCATTAAATCATCGTGTAAGTAGCTGTGTATTCCGCAGACACGTGTAAGGTTTGAAATAGATACAGGGACTGGAAATTTCTTGCCGGAAATTTAATAATCTTGGTTCCGGGGAGTCCTTGAGGATCCTTGTTCACTCAGTTACGCAAAACTTGCAGCGTCCGCTCCCGTTAATATAGGATCCCAGCAGCTCTTTGATATCGTATGGGGTCCCTCCATCTTTAAAGCTCCACACGTGGCTTGTCAGGGATGTGACGAATCGTCTTTCTGGAATCCTGAAAGAGGACCTGTGGTTGCACAGGCGCCGCTTGAAGGCAGTTCCGGCAGTCCCGGTACATTTCCGGACTTGAATGTTGGTTGTGTTCACATTTCTGGTGCATCTTTCATTGACTCCGGACCCGAAGATGTTGTTGTTGCCGCCGCTTTTACTGGAGCTCCTTTCAGTGCTGTTATTACAGGGCGTGGGTCAGGCGATATCGCTGTGCCTAGTGTTGTAGTAGTCATCCCAGGCCGTAGTGTTGCTGCTGCTGCTGCTGCTGTCGACCACAGTGCTATGGCTGCCGTCGTTGATAATTTCCACATACATACATACATACATACATACATACATACATACATACATACATACATACTTGCATGCATGCATATGGAAAATATAGGAATAAATATTTCATAATTATAACGAAAATATTTTTTCCAAAGAGACTAGCAGAGAGTTAAATGAAAGTACAAAATACAGTTCTGGTTAGAACATTAATGTAATGATATATATGTTCAGTTAAAACGAAGAGACATTTAATTAAGCTGAAATGCATGCTACACCATAAATGCATAAATTTATACATAAATGCGTACATATATAAATGTATGTATGCATGTATCTGTCTATATATGTGTGTGCGTCTTCATATGTATTTAAGTATATATATATATATATATATATATATATATATATATATATATATATATATATATATATATGTATGTATACATATGTACATATATAAATGTGTGTGTGCATGTGTATATTTACATTTCATCAACCAGAGCACAAGAGAAATATTTGTTCAAATAGGTATTTGTAAATCCTATCAGCATTATATACATTAGCTACCGTAAAGCAAACTGCCAGGTATTTACTGCCGTGTAAACAAAGCAGAAATTTTATAAGTTTCAGGAAATATTTTCTAAGTGAAGACATACTGCATCGAAAATGCTCTTCTGTTTCGGGTTTTTGATTTACTGCATTGGAGTTAAACCAGTAGACATTCCTTGAATAATACATCGCGAATGCGTTTATGTATAAAGTCTACGAAAAAGGACTCAGTAAAGCCTTTTTAGGGTTTGGGAATATAGCTGCGTGTAATACACACACATACACACATGCATAAAGAGAGAAAGAAAGAGAATGTGAGCGAGAGAAGAGAGAGAGAAAACGTTTTGAAGACAGGTAATGAATCGTGGGTTTATGACCATGGCTTCAAAATCAAGGCTTAATCTTCGCAATGGAAGACCCTCAACAAGATTTCAAGATGTCGAGGAAATCCTAAAGAATACGACGAAGCATTTTTGGATAGCTGCTCGCTATCCCAAAACAGAAGTTCCAAGAATGCTTCCATCAATGGAAACAACGCTGGATAAAGTGTGTGGCTCCAGAAGGGGACTACTTCGAAGGAAATTAAACGCCACATTTTCCATACTTTATATCTCGTAGTTACATATAAGATTCCATAAGATTCCGTAGTTTATTCCATACTTTGTTGTTTTCTCTTTATAATAGTGATACTTTTTGACCTTGAACTCTATGACTTTAAACTTTTTGATCAGACCTCGTATACATACATACGTGTACACACACACACACACACACACACACACACACACACACACACATACACACACACATATATATACAAAGTCAACCGCGGTGGAATTTGAACTCAGAACGTAAAGACGAACGAAATGCTGCTAAGAATTTTGGTTAGCTTGCTAATGATTCTTATTTCTTTATTGCCCACAAGGGGCTAAACATAGAGGGGACAAACAAGGACAGACAAAGGAGTTAAGTCGATTACATCGACCCCAGTGCGTAACTGGTACTTAATTTATCGATCCCGAAAGGATGAAAGGCAAAGTCGACCTCGGTGGAATTTGAACTCAGAACGTAAAGACAGACTAAATATCACTAAGCATTTCGCCCGGTCTGCCAGCTCGCTGCCTTCACGCAATAACAACTATTGGGATAGAAGAAATACTTGATCGAGAAATAACAGGTTTTTGGTATTAGAACTGGAGTCAATTAAAAAAAAAAAAATTAAGCTATTTTTTACTATTTTCCTTCTTTAAATAGCATAGTGAACTCGATCTCAATTTCTTCTAAAGTGCTTTTTTCTCGTTGGACTAATCACAATTTTCTTTTCCCTCGTTGGTCATTATAGCGATCTGAGAAGATCAAAGAAAAGAGGTCAATGGAATATTACGTACAACTGACAAGAAGATTAGAAATTGCTGTAAAGATGGGAAATGTTTTCATACTGACGTTGTTATATTTGATTTGAATTTTTTTTCTTCACTCTAGCTACCGTTCATGATTTCAGGTTTGGATAAAATTTGTGAGTAGACTGTTATTGGTTGATATTACTGTGGTTTTTTTTTTCATCGTTTCATTTCTGTAATTAGACTGTATAGAGCGAACCATTAAAATAGATAAAATAATTAAATTGCTAGCGCCCACTAAAGGAAATAAACAGCTGTCAATTCCAAAAATGGGAGGAAGACTTCTTTCCTTTCTTGACAAAAGTCATAGCTTTCAGTTTATTGAACTGAAGCCGAGTGAAGGAAAATAAAAAATAAAATTCCGTTAATCAATATAGATAAAAATGTCTGACAAGATAAGAAAACTTTTTCAGCCAGAGAAAAAAAACAACAAAAAAACAACTAACATCAAAAAGATTAAAAATACACCTGGATCCAGTAGAAAAATGCTTTGAGTTCTAAACACACAAGAAGGACTTCAAAATCATCTATAATGGTTTCAAATTTTGGAATATAGTCATTAAGCTCGTGGAAGGGGTTAAGTCGATTACATCAAGCCCCTGTGCTCAACTGGTACTTAATTTATCGACCCCGAAAGGATGAAAGATAAAAGTAGAACTCGGTGGAATTTGAACTCAGAACGTAAAGACGGACGAAATACCACTAAGCATTTTGCTCGGCGTTCTAACGATTCTGCCAGCTCGCCGCCTTAAAGCCAGCTATAATGAAATGACACAGATCATATCTTCTGTGCTGTAGTATTTCATTACGAACAATGACAGATGTGTATACAGTTGCACCATTAGAAGGTGCTTCAACGAATTTGTAATTTGCGGTAGAGCTTAAGTCTCAAATTCCCATTTATTGAAACCAAACTTTGCTTTCAAGAATCAGTTTGACGAATTGTTCAAACAAAGGCACTACGATTCCTGTCATAATGTTATTTCTCAAATGAATCCAGATTCTACCCTAACTTTCGACCTCTAATAATGCAGGCTGTCTTAAAAGATTAAATGGAACGTAAGGATCGTTTTGAAATGCTGAGAAGATTTAGAGGCGGCGACAATAACGTTGAGATGCCTCATTAGCCAAACTGTTGGAACAACCATCTTGCTCTATAGAAGCGCCACATTTACCAAAGAGCATATATTCTTAACAACAACACCTTACTAACCCTAGACTGGCTATGTAACTACGAGATATGGCGGTGAGCTGGCAGAATCGTTAGCACGCCGGGCAAAATGCTTACAAACTGAGTTCAAATTCCGCCGAGGTCGACGTTGTATTTCATCCTTCCGGGGTCGATAGAATAAGTTCCAGTTGAGCAGTGAGGTCGATGTAATGACCTACGAAAAAAAAAAACCCACGGTAATCTCGGAAAAAATAAGCATGAGAGCAAAACGCCCTTTCTCTTTTTGTTTTATAGGTTCATGCTCAAAGTGGGTCTGTCATTCATGCGTACCGTCTTAGCTACATTCACCCACCTTTTCTCTATTCTCACCTTCCCTTTCAAGTAATACTTGAAAAAGTTGAGAGGTTGGCCAGAGAGGGAAGTATTTGTCTGAAACTAATAGATAACAGGACAGATATATAGATATTACTTTAGTTTGAATAATTGCAAATCGTGGACATTTCTGACTTTATTGCAGTCTTATAAGAGAATACGAAACCAAGAAACAAAACATTTAAAAGCAGAAAGAAGAGTATGGATTAGAAGAAGCAATATTGGAAAAAAGGACTAACTAATAGATAATTCAAAAGACAGCAAATGCTTTATAATTATGTACGTGTGGCATGACTACGTTGCTCTAAGATGATGACCAAGGACTTTAGTCCATTAAATCGGGCCGACACTCGTTTTATCGACTTCGCTTGAAAGAGAGGAAAAATCGACCTGAGTGCAAAAGAAAGTGACTATATTCTATAAGGGATTTCTTTTCGATACCGCTGATGGTACAAATTTTTCCTTCCCCATTGATGGTATACACATATCGTTGGTATTATGTTAAACTGTCGTATGTCCAGATTTGGCTAAATGCGTTTTTTTCATTATTTAATTTTGCCTGCAGTAGCCGGTTCTTTTGTTCAAACTATCGAATCTCCAGCTGCTTCAGATGAAAATAGTCAAAGTGTAGTACAACGGTGTAGCATTTTTCAAAAGTGTAGTAAGTCCTACATACGACAGTTTTGCAAAACTATTTCTCACTGAAAATATACATTCATGGAGTTTTATGCTCCCAACAAAATATTATTGTTAAGCTGAAACTTTTGCTAATGTCAAAAGAAATGGAATGGTGAAATTATTTTTTCGTTTTCTGAAAAAGCAACATTTTGAACTTACGACACCTTTTCATAATTGCAACGATATATATATATCAAAAGGTCCCTGACTAAAGTTTGTTTAAGGATGTTGAGCAAAACACCCATGTTTCCAAAGGTGAATTATTCAAACCCCAAAGAATTCCTCTCAACACATGGCTATGATGCTCCCCCACTACTTCTGCTCATGATCAGAGATGCACATGACGTCAGCCACTAAGGGACATGCTCAACTGGTTAAGGTCAAACAACTGATAAGCAAATCTGTGGTATTAAGCAGAATATCTGCTGTAGCCCATCTTTTATTATTATTATTATTATTATTATTATTATTATTATTATTATTATTATTATTATTCAGTAGTTTTAATTTTATAACGTGCTTTCACTTCACTACCGAGCGCAGCTCTGTGCGCCTTGGGTATGTGCTGTGGTTTGCTGTGGTGCTCTTATGTTTACTGTATTGAAAGTGTTTTGCGTAGAATGTGTGCAGTACCCAGTAGTGCAATTTTCTGTATGTTATATATATTTGTAAGTCCTGCTATTTTTGTTACGTATTTGTCTGAATATTTTTTTATTATACCTAAGGCACCTACTATGATAGGAATTGTTTCTGTTTTTAGATTCCACATTCGAGTTATCTCTATTTCCAGGTCTTTGTATTTTGAAAGTTTTTCCAGTTCTTTTAGAGAAACGTTGTCATCTGCTGGTATTGATACATCAATTAGAAAGCATTTTTTTTCTTCATGATCTTTGACAACTATATCTGGTCTATTTGCCTTAATTTCTCTATCTGTGTGTATTGGCATATCCCAGAGTATGGTTGCTTTCTCGTTTTCTGTGACCTTTTCTGGCGTGTGTTTATACCATCTTTATTATTATTATTATTATTATTATTATTAGTCAAAACGAAGAGCGCGATTTTAGATGTTTTATTTTTTGAACAACATTTCGACAGAACGTCTGTCTTTCTCAAGTTCAAACCAAAAGGTGATTGAAAATTCAAAATTTCAGAAACCAAACGTAGACTATGAACGTGAGTAATCAGCGTCCATACGTTGATAGAATGACATCATCAGCTTTTGTCAGTTTTTTAAAAAACTGACAAAAGCTGATGATGTCATTCTATCAACGTATGGACGCTGATTACTCACGTTCATAGTCTACGTTTGGTTTCTGAAATTTTGAATTTTCAATCACCTTTTGGTTTGAACTTGAGAAAGACAGACATTCTGTCGAAATGTTGTTCAAAAAATAAAACATCTAAAATCGCGCTCTTCGTTTTGACTATTTACCTTCGTGAAGAGTTACGTCAATCCTTTTTTTAAATATTATTATTATTATTATTATTATTATTATTATTATTATTATTATTA
>NC_142929.1:11189362-11264362 GCF_046866305.1 Octopus bimaculoides | reverse complement strand
GGCAGCGGACTCGCGGTCATAGGATCGCGGTTTCGATTCCCAGACTGGGCGTTGTGAGTGTTTATTGAGCGAAAACACCTAAAGCTCTACGATGCTCTGACAGGGGATGGTGGCGAACCCTGCTGTACTCTTTCACCACAACTTTCTCTTACTCTTCCTTCCTGTTTCTGTTGTGCCTGTAATTCAAAGGGTCAGCCTTGTCACACTCTGTGTCACGCTGAATATCCCCGAGAACTACGTTAAGGGTACACGTGTCTGTGGAGTGCTCAGCCACTTGCACGTTAATTTCACAAGCAGGCTATTCCGTTGATCGGATCAACTGGAAACCTCGACGTCGTAAGCGACGGAGTGCCAGCAACATGTCCCCATGACTTAGCGGTTCGGCAAAAGAAACCGATAGTACTGGGCCTACAAGGAATAAGTCCTGGGATCGATTTCTGCAACTAAAATCTTTTAAGGTGGTGCTCCAGCTTGTCCGCAGTCAAATGACTGAAATAGCCATAAGAATAAAAGAGCATGAATATATATATATATATATGTCTCCACTTTCAAGTTCGTGCCTCACAGCGTTCATACACATAATTTTTCCCGTCTGGCCATATAGCCTTTTCTGTTTGTTTTCCTGTCTTGTTTTTTGTCCGCCACTACATTCCTCCATGGCAAGGTTTAATTTGTGTATACAAATTTAATTTGAGGTCCATGGGAAGAGCCGTTTTAGCGATGCGTCCTGCCCAGCTCTTCGAAACGCCGGTGTTAAAACGGGGGTAGCTGATGAAGAAGAATGTTCTCTATGTGGCTTGTGTGTTTTCTCGTCTACGTTTTGTTTGCAATGTCCTGTACCCAGATATGCACCTATACATACAGGTGGATGTCGGTATGCACATACCTGTACGTATATATGCATATACTCATTTACTATTTGTTTATATATATATATATATATATATATTTGCAAGCGTGTATGTATGAATCTATCTGTCTGTCTGTCTGTCCAACGTTCAATCTATTTACCTATGTCTGTTCGTCTCTCTGTTTGCCCGTCTGTTTAGACGTATATATTATTTGCTGCCGTTCACTATTTAGATTATGACGAACTCGAATAGAAGTTAGAAAGTCAGACAGACTTTCCGTCGGAGAAATGTTATTTGTCTTATCTTATACAGTTACTGTCGTATAATGGATATGAAATTGAATTATCTTCTTGCGATTCGCTATGTTTTAGCAAAACACAATCCGTCACTGCTACTAAGTCTTTATTATTAGTAATTTTGACTATTAAATTAGTGTACCAGTGAACGAAGATCGTATATCCAAGCATTCAAAATTGCTTGCAAAGTTACTGCATATGTATTTATGTAGTTATCTGCATTCCTGCTTATCTACCTAGCTACCGTCTAACCTACCTACCTACCTACCTACCTACCTACCTACCTACCTACCTTCCTGCCTGCCTGCCTGCCTACCTACCTACCTACCTACCTACCTACCTACCTACCTACCTACCTAGTAAATTTGATTCATGAACGTGCTATGTTCTTGAGACAGGCACTTCGTTATATGTTCCAGTCTATTCAGCTGAGGAAAGCACCAGCCCTCCTCTCTACATCCTGTTGTCACAGTCTAGATGTGTTACCGTGTCACGGGTGAGAGAGCCGAGAGGGTACTTATGTCTGCTCGATTGAACATAGACCTCCTAGATCACTTAGCGATAGCATTATACACGATACCATGTCATACTGGCTTGCAAGTGACGGATACACACACACACACACACACACACACACACACACACACGAGTGAGTGGACACACAAAAGAAGGGCTCTCAACAAATTTATTGGGTGTTGCATGTATGGATCAAAACAGTTTGATTCAAATTCGTTGGTACTCTTGAGTTTCACGCGTGATGCTAGTCTTCAGCCATTTTGAATTTGAAAGTCAATGGTGCCAACGAATTATTGGAAAAAAGTTATTCCAAACAATGCCCTTCCCCCCAAATAGCCACCTGGTTTTGCCATTTTTAAAGGCTAAGAATCAACTAATCTTCTATTCAAAGAACTGACCAGCTGTAAACACAATTCCCTTTCTTCTTTCACTCTTCCTTCTTTCTTTTCTTCTCTTTCCCATTGACACCATTTTCAGATACACAGGCACACATACACACACACACACACAAGCGCAAACACACACACACACACACACACACAAAAACACGCACACACACAAACGCAAACACACACACACTCTCTCTCTCACTTTCTCCCCATTCCTCACCCTCTTTTACTATCCTATATATCTCTCTCCACCCCTACACATTCAATAATACTATAAAAAGAGACAAATTCTCTCAAGAAAAATTAAATCTGGAGAGTCTACTAGAATAGATGCAAGCGCTAATTTATTAAAACGTGACATATTAATAAAAAATTGTAAATGTACAACCATCCAGATATCTGAGTACTTTATTATTTTTTCTAATATATATATAAATATATTTTATATATATATATATATATATATATATATATATATATATATATATATATATATATATATATATATATATATATATATATATATACATATATATATATATGTATTAAATGTATGATTGATTTATGGAATGAAGTTCTACAAATCCAATCATATTTGTCAAAAATGTTAAAAAGTTGTTAGAGGTTTATTCATGCATACAATCGTTTCATACATTGATATAAATTCATTTTAGAATTTGCAAATATCAAAGTACTGATCAGTGCAGAGAGAAAATAATAAGAACTTAAAAAAAGGAGCAGAGAAGTTGGATCTATGAGTTTCATGTTTATCTGTTCCTATCTATGTGTGATCGTAATGGGAGTCATGTCAATTATTAAACCACAACCATCGGATGATCGGTTAGGGGACGATATAAATATAGAGATATCGATAATTTTAAGTCTATAGATTAGTATAGATATGCTAATTAAATCTCCATATATGCAGTGTAGGGCGAGTTACTTAGAGAAATGTTCAATGAGAAAACGTTACCTAATGTATATTAAATCTAACCGTTGAAGACAAAACTTGGTATTTTTTAAAAAGTCATAAACAGATGAAGAACGTTTAGCGTGAAAACAATTATGATTGTAAAGTTATACAAGAAAGTTTATTATTTACTTTATTTACATTCGAGGGATATTTGTCCTCATCTTGTTTGTTGTTAACACAACGTTTCGGCTTATATACCCTCCAGCCTTCTTCAGGTGTCTTGGGGAAATTTCGAACCTGGGTTCTCATTACTAAGGGTTTTCATCTCAAACAAGATGAGGACAAATATCTGTCGAATGTAAATAATGTACATAATTCCTCGTCTCTTAAATATAGAACTGTAGAAAGTTACTGTAGACATTTATCAAAATATACGGGGGAGGAGGAGGAGAAATTAAAAAGAATGAAGTGGATGTGTAGTAAGGACTCTTGTTTACTCAAAATCCATATTAAGGTAACATGGAAGTATAATAAAGGAGAAAATGAGGGAAAGTGGTAATTCAAATGGAAATATGACGATTAAGGTTATATTATACTTACGAAGTCTATTAAGAAGAGAGATAAAAGGACATTTTAAGAGATGTGGTAAGACGAGAAATATAGAAGTGATAAAGTAATAAAGAAATATTTTGTATATATATAAAGTTATATGAAAATAAATATTCTTGGTAAGTATTATGTGAGAAGGATAGAGTATGGCTACATATGATCGCAAAGAAAAATAATACTCGTTATATAGGTTCAGTGCATGTATATATATATATATATATATATATATATATATTAATATATATTAAAATATAATTATTATTATGATGTTCGAGTAGATAGATACATGTAACGGTACATATAAAGTTATAAAATTATAGAATAAATGCTTGTCGTATATGTAGTAAGGTGTATATATATATATTGAGTGGAGGAGTTTGTCTCCCCCTCGCAAACATAAGGACACAGGAAATGTGTCAAGGCCGACAGGAAGCGGCCCAGCTTCCTAGGGCTAAATAGCAGTAGTATATTCCCTTATTGGGACTGTCACGTTAAGTTGGCAGTATACAACTACTTTATATATATATATGTAATCATATAAGTATATAGAGGCATACATACACATATAAGCATATAGACACACCGATTAAAGGTCGAATCCACCAATCCACCTTCAACTTTTTACACACGTGTATATGTGCATATGTATGTGTATACACACACATATACACACATATATATGTATGTATACATGTGTTATAATATCCTAACTGATATGTGTGTGTGTGTGTGTGTGTGTGTGTGTGTGTGTGTGTGTGTGTGTGTGTGTGTGGGTGGGTGGGTGGGTGTGTGTATCTGTTGATTCACCAGAAGAGATAAATTACAGGACTCAGTACAAATGTAGAGTATTCTTAAATGTGTTATAACTGAAGCACTCCGACTTCGAGTACTCCGAGTTTCTCGTTTCTGATCATCAGCTGGTAAACTGAGCCTGGTTCTGAATATCCACTGTCTGAATATTTTTTGAAATATGGAACGCAAGGTTGAAGGAAACACTTCTCGTTATCATTTTAAAACCTTTGTGAACATCGCATGCGAAAACTGCTGCTTCAAGCTCTCGCTTTTTATTTCATTTCTGGTTCTCATATTGATATTATTGTAAACATCATAAACTCTATACAACTCAAGTCATGAAGTTGCGTTGTTGTTTAAGCAATGTTCCAAAATAACACTTTTAAGTAATACTTTTAATTAATACTTTTAATTAATGCTTTTAAAAAGCAACGAGTGTATATGCAGGTGTTCATATTGTATGCGCCTCTGCAGATGCATACATATGTACATGTTTACACTCTTAGATATACATGTATTCACCGAATTATGTGTATATTTATACATGTATGTATATATCTATACGTAAATACATAAGTTTATATACGTATACTAACATGCAGAAACGCACGCGCGCACACACATATTAAAAGATATACCAGTAAAACCTATCAAACATTTCGAAAAATAAGGGTTTTTTGTGAACCAGAACGATATTCAAGGAGTCTTGTATTTACATAAAAGATACTTAGCCGTTTGCATACAAGGCATTAACAGTGCACTTCTTTTATTCAAACTGTGCTGTGAGTCTAAATTCTCATTTTCCCGCTCAGACAAAAGTCACGCCTTTGATTTGAAGTCCCGTTCCTATAAGGTTGAATTTTGAATTCGTGAGGACTTGTCTCCACGAATTCGACAAAACCGTAGCGTATTTTCCGTTGGGGCTGACAAATGAATGTTTATCCTTGTAATAACGGTTTTTAAACTTGAGTTCCGTTTCCCCAATACATGTTTTAGATTGATCACTGCTGTTTGATTCAACCTTTGAACTGTATACTTTCGGCTTTGCTAGACAATTACCGTCTAGTGGACAGTACTCATGAATAATATAATTGCATGATCTTTGTTGGCTAGCTGTCTGCATCTTTCTCAATTCAGCTTCACCTTTTAACCTGATATAACACCCAAAATCTTTCAAGTTGAATCGCTAACCTTAACACAGTTGTTATTCAATATTTTTTAAATGCTTATGTTCGAAAACAGAAACAATTCTTATAATAATAACTGCTATGTGAATGTTCAAAAATATATAAACAAATCCAAAATGAAAATCTAAAGGATCTAGCATTACAAGCCATGCAAATATATATTATGTAGAGCAGTGGTTCTCAGCTACTTTTTGTCTGTGGATCCCTTTGATTCCTATTTGACTCGGGTGGATACCCATAGGCATTCAACGTTAAAAAAAAATCCTCTTATATTTTTATACTGGAATAGTAAGGATTGTATAAAAATGTTAAAATATTTTGTGTATTACACAAGTGTAAACAATTTATTGCCCACATATTTTAACAGCAAAATCTTATATGGACCTCCAAGGGTCCTGTTGTCCCTGGTTAAGACCCACTTAAGCTGAGTAAGGCGATGAGCTGGCAGAATCTTTCGCGGTATTTCGTCCGTCTGAGTTCAAACTCCACCTGGGTCAACTTTGCCTTTCATTCTTTCGAGGTTGATAAAATAAGAACCAACCAAGTACTGAGTTTGATTACTTCGACTTACCCCATTCTCAAAATATATTGGCCCTGTGCTAAAATTTGAAACCGTTGTTATTTTGTGAAGTACTTTCTATATAATAGTTTTAATTTTTCCAAATTTTGGCTCCAGGACAACAATTTGAGGAGGAGGGGTAGTCGATTACATGACCTCAGTGTTTGACTGGTACTTTATTTTAACGACCCCGAAAGGATGAAAGGCAAAATTGACCTTAGCGGGAATTTGAACTCAGAATGTAGCGTGCCAGAAGAAACACTACTTAGTATTTTATTCGGTGCATTGACGATTCTGCCAGTGGTAGAAACAACAAAACTGAAACAAAACACTGCACATACTTAAGGCTTAGGGAGCTGTGCTTAACTGGCACTTCGTCGGTTACGACGACGAACGTTCCAGTTGATCCGATCAACGGAACAGCCTGCTTGTAAAATTAACATGCAAGTGGCTGAGCACTCCACAGACACACTTACCCTTAATGTAGTTCTCAGGGAGATTCGGCGTGGCACAGAATGTGACAAGACTGGCCCCTTTTGAATTACAGGTATAACTCATTTTTGTCAGTTGAATGGACTGGGGCAACGTGAACTAAAGTGTCTTACCCAAGGATACAAGGCACCGTTGGGTATCGAATTCAAGATCTCAAGATCGTGAGCCAAAAAAACTTAACCACCAAGTCACGTGCTTTCACCGTGAGTTGTGTTCAATGACGTTGTGAAAACATTCAATAAAAATGAGACTCATGAAAATCCATAAACGTACGGTCACAGATCCTCTGAGAATAAAATGGTAGATTCTACACACGCCAGCACTTTACTGGATATTTCTTCGTTCAATTCTGGAAACATGAAAGATAAGGTCAACATCGGCAAGATTTGAGCTTAGAAGGTAAAGGAACATATTTAGAATACAACAAACTATTTTGTCTGGCATTTTACCGATTCTGATACTCACTTCTCGAAAATGAAAATAGAATAAGTTTAACAATTCGTATTAATTTCTGCTTTAACATTCTTAACCTTTACACCTAACAAGGAAAAACAAAGCAAAAAAACACACAAGCACACACACACAAAAAAAAAAAGAAATAGAACAAAACAAAACTGTTGGAAGCAACGTACAGTGTATCAATAGTTTATTATGTTTGTGTGTCTGTGTGGGCACGTGTGTGTGTGTGTGTGTGTGTGTGTGTGTGCATTTACGTGTGTGTGTGTTTGTGAGATAAATTTGTATGCCTGTCAAAAGAGAATTAAGACATACCTGTATATGTATGTATGTATGTATATATGTATTATGTATGTATGTATGTATTATGTATGTATGTATGTGTGTGTATATTTGTATGCATCTAGGTATGTGTGTATGTGTGTGTATGTATGTATATATGTTTGTGTATATTTGTATGCATCTAGGTATGTGTGTATGTGTGTGTATGTATGTAAGTGTGTGTATGTATGTGTGTGTATGTATGTGTGTATGTGTGTGTATGCTTGCATGTATGTGTGTATGTATGTGTGTATATATGTGTGTTTGTATGTGTGTATGCACGTGTGTATATGTGTGTATGTATGCATGTATGTGTGTGTGTGTGTATGTTTGTGTGTATATGTATGCATGTGTGTGTATGTATGCATGTAGATATGTATGTATATATGTGTGTAAGTATGTGTGTGTTTATGTATATGTGTGTGTATGCATATCTGTAGGTATGCATGCAGGCATGTATTTATCTGTGTGTATATGCATGTAAGCATTATATATATATATATACATTTTACATATATATACATTTTACATATATATACATTTTACATATATATGTTTGTGTTTGAATATGTGAATGTGTTTGTGTGACGAAGTGATGTAAAAATGTACAAAAGTTTTGTAGTTGTTAAAATAGAATTACTTTGTGTGTGTCTGTCTGTTTATGTGTGTGTGTGTGTGTGTGTGTGTGTGTCTGTGCATATGTGTATGCGCGCGCGCGCGTTTGAGTGCGCATGCGTGTGTCTGTGTGCGCGGTGTGTTTTAATTCCCTTGAAACACGTTCAAACATTTTTTTTTATATCTTTGTTTTCCCCATTAATTCATTTTGAAAATCTTGATGTACTGAAACACCGAAGAATTGTATGTTAGGAACATGTTCGTATTAATAATACAACAAATATTCCTACCAATGCTTAGTGACTTCTAAAAAACAACTAAATGTTGGTGTGAGCATTTAACGAAACGGTAAATGTTGAAAACTTGCTTTCAAAAAAATTTTTTTCTACTTTCACTTTCATTTTCTTCACTATATCAGCTTATCAGATATGACATGTTCCTCGTTCAAATTTTCTCTTAACTTCATCTTCTTGTTATGTCACGTACAACAACAACGTATTTTGTGTCTTTGTCATTTGTCGATGTTGTTGTTGGTGTTGTTGTTTTCGAAGGTGACATATTCTTATTGAAACGTTTTAGTTCGGCGATGTTTTTCAGTCGCTTTCAAATCGAGTTTTGTGTTGATTCTCTCCGATTACCTTTATTATTATTATTATTATTATTATTATTATTATTATTATTATTATTATTGGTTCTTCTTTCAATTTTGTTTCTATTTCTTGTCTTACTATTATTATTATTATTGTTGTTGTTTGTTGTTGTTTGTTATTATTATTGTTATCTAACAGCTTGTTCCGTTGCTGTATATTCAATTTAAAGTAGTTCACTATTGTAGATACTCGTCTGCGTCACCTGTTATCACAACAACAACACTTCATCGAGTTATTGATACATGGCAAGCATGCGAGGTCACACAACTTTCAGTCGAAATGACGGACACTGTGTGACGTCCACGTCTAGCTCAAGGGCATTCAAGAGGAAAATTGAACTTCAGCAGGAAATTAAGACTGGCTCCGGAATAAGACTGCTGATGGCTTAATTCTTGCTTCACGACGTTTACACACACACACACACACACACACACACACACAGACACACACACACACACACACACACACACACACACACACACACACACACACACACACACACACACACACACACACGCAGAGCGGGCACAATAAACTTGTTATATATATATGTATAGATTTTGGTATGTGCGAAGTTCTACGTGGATATTTTTCTTTGTTCCAATTAAGACCGAAGCTCTACAATTGAAATCACCAAATTTTAACTGTATGTTATTGAATTCTTATTCTTATTGAAAACTTATTCTTGTAGAATTCATTTTCGCAAATACATGCGTCAAAGTTTATGTCAAATGCGTCAAAGTTAGTTATAAGATGATGTATATATAGTCGCAGGCTATGTGGTCTTTGGTTCAGTCCCACTACGTGACACCTTGGGCAAGTGACTTCTACTATAGCCCCGGGCCGACCAAAGCCTTGTAAATGGATTTGGTAGATGGAAACTGAAAGAAACCCGTCGTATAATATATTCTTTTATTCTTTTACTTGTCTTATTCAGTAAACTGTGGCCATGCTGGGGCACCGCTTTGAAGAATCGCTTCCAGTACTTATTGTTTTCCTTTAAGCCTGGTTCTTATTCCATCGGTCTCTTTTTTTCGAACCGCTTTTTTTGAACCGCTAGATTACGGCGCCATAGACACACCAGCACCAGTTGTGAAGCGGTGGTGGCGGACAAGTACAGACGCAAACACACACACACGCACACACACACACACACACACACACACACGCGCACACACACAAGCACACACATATATGTATACGAAGGACTTCTTTCAGTTTCCGTCTACCAAATCCACTCACAAGGCGTTGGTCAGCTTGAGGCTGTAGTAGAAGACGCTTGTCCAAGGTGCCGCGCAGTGGGACTGAACCTGCAACCGTGTTACTGGGAAGCAAACTTCTTATCACACAGCCACGTCCGCGTCTATGTGTGCGTGTGTTTTTGCGATTGCCTCCCCCATCACTTCACAACCAGTGTTGGTTTGTTTACGTCCCCGTAACTTAGCAGTTCGCCATAAGAAGACAGAATAAGTGCCAGTCTTTAAAAGAAATACGTATTGGGATCAATTTGCTCGACTTAAAACTTTCGAGGCGGTGCTCCAGCATGGCCGCAGTCAAATGACTGCAACTAATTGCAGGTAAGTGATAACGATGCCATCTTTTTATTTAGGCATATGTATTTTCGTAAGCCGTTAAGGTGCAATTTGAGGGAGATTACGTAGCTATTTCTCACACGTCGATCAACCACGCAGATACTTTATGTATCTTTCTATGAAACAAAAAAAAAAAAAAAGGAAAACCTTTCTTATCTAGGAAAGTGCATTGTTTATTTCAGATAAAGTTCAAAGGAGACGCGGAAATCTTTGTATAAAAAGCACCAAAATATGTTTTTTGTTTTCATTTGATTTCGTTCAAGATATATTGTGGCGAAATAAAAAGATGAAATAATGAATGAGAAAATTAGAGAAAATAAGGAAACTGAGATAAACACTGTATAAACCTCACCCCACACACACGCACGCAATCACACACATACGCAATCACACACACGTGTGTCCATGTATGTAACCTAGATCCAAGTCTTCTTCATTGGAATTTCAACATCAACAACAGGGTATTTTTGTATGTATGTATGTATGTTATCAATCAGTTTCATTTCTGTATTTCTTGTCCATAGAGAAAGAGCCGGACTCTAACATAGATTCAAGGCTCCTTCATTGGAACTTTTATCAACATCATCTAGGTATTTGTGCATATGTGTGTGTGCAGTATTTGGTGTTAGTGTATGCGCAGATTTGTATGTTTGTTTTATGGATGCGTTTTTATGTCTAGATGCATGCATATGTATTTATGTGCTAAATTTTTGGAAAGTTTTACATATCCTTACAGTTCCATTGATGGCTTGAATCTGTAGTCTTCTAATCAGCCTTTTTCTTTCAGGTTTTGAGAACCCTAATTTTTCCAGGTTTTTGTTGAGGCAGTTTGTATGTATGTATGTATGTATGTGTGCAGATTTGTAGGTAAAAACTCAATTTAATTTAATTCATCAAAATTAAAATTAAATTAAGTTTCACTGTATATAATACATAAATATATATAATATATAAATATATAATTTAGAGAACCACAAATCCTGAACTCATCCATGAAAATCCACCGTCACATATAGAAAAAATTAATAAGTAAATACACTAAAAAGAACTATAATAAAAATACAAAGTAATAATTATTAATAATTATTACTTTGTATTTTTATTATCTTAATAATTATTATTTTAATAATTATTATTTTAATAATTATCATTTTAATAATTATTATTTTAATAATTATTATTTTGTATTTTTATTATAGGTCATTTTAGTGTATTTATTTATTAAACTTTTCTATATGTGACTGTGGATTTTCATGGATGAGTTCATGAACTTTGGTTCTTTTCTCTAAATTATATATATATATATATATATATATATATAAAATAAAAGACTATGCATGAGTATGAAGGAGACTAACAATGGTTTCAAATTTTGGCACAAAACCAACAATTTAGGGGAGGTTCTAAGTCGACGCCAGTATTCAACTGGTACTTACTTTATCGACCCCGAATGGATAAAAGGCAAAGCGGACCCCGGCGGAATTTGAACTTAGAACGTACGATGACAGTAATTTTGACATGAGTTGTACCCTCCCTTGGACTCGTCACCTCTGCGTCACATCACACTTTGAAGGCTACGTATTTCCTATCCAAGAACAGGAAATTGTTACGAAATATCTTCTGAACAAAAGGCAGTGAAGTAAAAATGTAGATTATGTCATATTTCTGTGGAAGACATATTTATATGATTAGGACTTCCTGCAAAATGCCATTCAGGTCGACCTCGTATGCGACAAAACGCTGTTGCTAATACAGCATACAATGCCATTCCGGTGGGGAAAAGGAAAAACTGTTCTGGAATAAATATTGAGAATTCCTGTTATTGAATACATGAACAATCAACACAAAGAATACGGGTGGATGATTCTCATCAAAACATCTGTCAAGTGTAAACATTACAGGCTGATTATTGTTGCTTAGGACATACAAGAAAAAGTATGTACCATAATAGGGGTCAGCCGCTCTGCTGATGTGAATACTTCCAGCTTTCATATACAGATTACAAATTCACATTCATACCAATAATACTTGGTGCTTATGGTTTTTCAATTAAATGTCTGAGTGACAATCTGGATAAGCTAGCGTTTTCAGAGAATGAAATTAACCAGCTAATTCGCACATTACAGATGTAATATGTAAGTGGAACGGTAAAAATATGGAAGACTTTTCTCAAGTTTAAAACGTGACGTTGTCTTTGTTATCTACATTCCAACAATGGAGCATTTTATGTCTGTTAGAAACCAGCTCCTTCTTCTTCAGAGGAAGATTTCAAATGATTAAAAACGGATAGGCCACACACACACACACACGCACGCACGCACGCACGCACGCACGCACACACACACACACACACATATGTATATACATGCATATATACACGCGCATATATATACATACGTACGCGTATATACATACACACATACACACACACGCATACTAATATACACACAACAAAGCATAGACTTGTGTGTGTGTGTGTGTGTGTGTGAGTGGATAGATGTGTATGTATGCGTGCGCACATCTAGATACACAATGTGAAGATAAAGGCAGCGCAAGTTTAAGATGAAGAACTAAAGATGTAATCACGAAACAATCATTTATTATTTAAGAAAAAAATATTATTATGCTTAATTTATGGATAAAAATACAGTAACATTGGAATAACCTTCAAGACAATTGATGTATGGAAATGACTATAGCAAAAATTTATGAATATAAAGTATGCTGCAGCTGTTGTTAAGCGGAAGAAAATCGAGCTGTGATGTAGCTCTGTATAAATAATTGTCATATGTATATCAATGAATATTTAAATGACATAAAATAAACAATTAATATTTAATAAAATGGATAAATGAGATAAGTAAAGTTATATAGTTGAATATGATAGTTTGCTAATGAAAGTTATAACTTATAAAGCAATACGTTTGAATAATGATTGCCTGTGATATTGTTAGGATTCAACATTATATTAGCTGAGACAAAGCAGTATTTAAATAATACGTCATGAGAGAAGACAATAAATATGAACTTATGAAATGTTCTTAAATACATAACATTCTTGAGTTAATAACGTGTTTCATATTGCTTTTTTTCATAAGTGTATATATCCATCTGGAAGAAAAGTCGCGATGACGAGGTAAACAGAAATAATCACTTGTCAAAAATATATATTCCACATTGAAAATGACTATTTAAAAGTAATGTTGGTTTCGAATTTCGGCACAAGGCCAGCAGTTTTGGGGGAGGAGCTAAGTTGATTAAATCGACACCCACTGCTCAACTGGTACTTATT
Source organism: Octopus bimaculoides (assembly GCF_046866305.1). NCBI lineage: Eukaryota > Metazoa > Mollusca > Cephalopoda > Octopoda > Octopodidae > Octopus > Octopus bimaculoides. Next base: position 11,250,832 of record NC_142929.1, on the reverse strand, counting down.
TTATCGATCCCGAATGGATCGAATGGATGAAAGGCAATGTCGACTCCGGCAAAATTTGAACTCAGAACGTAAAAACGGACGAAATGCCGCTAAGCCTTTTGCCCACCGTGCTAACGATTCTACCAGCTAGCTGCCTTATCTTTTGAAAAATAACATTGGTTTCAAAGTTTGGCACAATGCCAGCAATTTTGGGAGAGGGGTAAGTTGATTTCATCGACCCCAGTGTTTAATTGGTACTAATTTTATAGACCCTGAAAGGATTAAAGGCAAAGTTGATCTCGGAGGAATTTGAGTTCAGAACGTAAAGACAGACGAAATGCCGCTAAGCATTTTGCCCAGCCTGCTTAACGATTCTGCCAGCTCACCACCTTATATTTTCAAAAGTAATATGAAGTTGTAGTCACCAATGATTTAACTACAAGAAGATGATTCCCGAGATAGAGATAAGCAGCAATGCGAATGACATCCATATCCAAACTGTTTTAATACCATTACGAAGAATATGTTGATAAAGACGGTGTGTGCAAGAAATTCAAATACATAGCAGAGCATATAATAACAATTACATAAAAGAAAAAAACGTAACAAGAATGAATACACATAGGCTATGACAATGTTACTGAGAAAATATACAAATTATTAGTTTATGATGTATGTTTAACTTAATAGATTACAACAGTTCATATTTGTTCGAGACATGATCGTTTTTCTCCAAAATTGCCCATGAGAAAATTTAATATGAAATCGGCAATATTTCAAGCAACAATATAATGTGATTTATGTATTTTGTCATTATATACAAGTGTGTATATATATCGGAAAGCGTGATTCTGAACGACGTGGACTTCTGATTGTAAACGAAAAACCAAATGATTCATTGTGAGAAGCAAGCATACAGAAAGCCGTTTGTAAAAGCGATTTATGTCATGATGGAATGATTTTATTAGCCGAAAATAACCACAAAATAGTCAGGTTATGTTTCATGTAAGTATCCACTACGTCCGCGTAAATGAGGTTATATGGCCAGTGAAAAAACGTTATATCAGCATGGGGTGGGGCCAATATAAATACAAGGTTCTATAGCACTTTGTTATCTTTCAATCAAGCAAAATAAGAACCACGACGTTGGCAGGGCATATATACATATCTTTGATGGACAGAAAGGTCTAATATAACATCAATTGGAAAGTACTCGAAAGAGCAAAGGGATATATGAATAGAACCAAGAAGTATAGATTTCTCTGTCTAACTGAGAAAAAACAAATTCTAGAAAGCCCAGCATCCCGACGGCAAACCGCTTTCATGAATTGGCTTACTGTGAAGGACACCTTTTCGTACGTTTCAGTTTTCTTTCTTTCTTCACGTTCTTTTTTCCACTTTTCTTTCTATTTATTATAAACACCTCAACTTCTATCCATTCTCCTCCTCCTCCTCCTCATATGAAAATATGAATTTTCGAAATTAATTCGATTGCACATTTTTGAGTTGTACAGAATTATCTAGATCAGCATTTAGGCCGCGTTTTATTAAGTAAGTTAGCCTAGGGACGTTTTGTTCAATAATCTTGCTTAATAAGTTATAAAACCTGCGGATTTAAAACTGGTGCAGTGTTTCTTCAGGAATATGCGTCGCATATTAGTAGAGGAATTTAAGATTTAAAGTCCAGACAATTCGAACTTAATCATCGAGAGTTGACTACTGAAGAAGATGCTCAAATTCTCACCCTGTGTTTTAATCGATCGCATTAATAAAATAAAATAAAACTAAAGTAAATAAAATAGAATAAAATAAGTTAAAATTAGGATGAAGAGTAATTTCTGAAAATATCATATTACAATATGGACCGGGTGTACGACATATTCCGCCTGCAGTCAGAAAGTTTACAATTAGAGTAAATTGCATTATTCGTAATTAGCCCGGGAACCTTACATTCAATGATGAATCTAATTTGCTAAGTTCATTCACGAAGCATCTGATACAGAAACGGTCGCATAAAAATTAATATGAATGAGCAAGTTGTTATGATAATGCGTGGCATTTATGGTTCAAGATGGGGAAGATTTAAAAATCCACGGGATGTAAAATGCAAGGAAGTAAAACGAAAACGAACAAGACAAAACAATAAAAAACATCAAGAGAAAGACTTATAGTGAAATGTTCAAGTCTATATTTAGTAATGGATTAGAAAATAAAACACATGTATAAACGAGTTCTTATGTTGCTAGAAATATAAAATTAAATAGGGTTAAGAATAAGAAAATATTGGTTGCAAATTTTGGCACAAGGTCAGGAATTTCGAGGGTGGGGAACAAATTGATTACTTCGGATCCAACGCTTAACTGGTACTTGTGTTATTTACCCCGGAAGAATGAAAGCAAAGTCGACTTCGATGGAAGGTAAAAACGGACGAACGCAATGACGGATGAAATGTCACTATGCAGTTTAGCCGGCGTGTGTTTTAAAACAAGAAAATATTCTTTTCTTTTCTACTCTAGGTACAAGACCCAAATTTTTTGGAGACGTGGGGCTAGTCGATTAGATCTATCCCTGTACGCAACTGGTACTTAATTTTTTGGACCCCGAAAGGATGAACTGCAAAGTCGACCTCGGCGGAATTTGAACTCAGAACGTAAAGACAGACGAAATACTGCTAAGCATTTCGCCCGGCCTCATAATTTAGAAATATCTGTGTATTTGATTGTATTAACGATGGTGAATGTTATTAATTATGGATGTTTAATGGGAGGGTTTTGTGTTAATTAGCTCTGCTGACTATCTATCATCTGCAGCTTCTTGTCACATACCATCTGCGCAGCTGCAGCAGTTTGCATATTTAGATTCTTTTCACAGAAGAGAAACGCACTTAGATATAGTTAGCATATAAATATAGTTAGCGTATAAATATAACGTATATTTTTCGTTATCTTATAAATGCTTTCGTGCAAGTTACTCCTCTTCCTCATCCTCAAGGAGTTCGTATGCTTGGTAGACCGATCATTCTGTCTGCTGACGGGTCGAATCCAAGCTCTGCTAGGTTATTTTTTTCTTCTTGAATGAGTGATTTACCATGTTGAAGCTCTCGTGTACATTCCTAGAGTCCCTTACTACAATCAGAGGTAATACCTCACCGAACCCAAGCATTTCTATCCGTAGTGTAAAGAAAATAGATAATATTCTGTTTGACAGCGCCTGATGAGAACAAGTGACCACCTTTGTTTGGATATAGTGTCCTAGGTTTTAGGGCTCCTGTTGAATTAGCGCTACAAGTTCATTTGTCACGAGAGTTTTTTTCTGTTCTCCGCCAACTAGATTCTCTATAACACCTCAAATTTGAACAATACGGAGCAAACTACAAGGCCTTCCCACATCCAGACTTTCATTCTGAAGATGATCCATCAGTTCAACATAAATGTGCTATCTGGTTCAGTAAAATTTCGGATAGGCCCATAGATTTGCTCGACCAGCGTTAATAGGTGTTTTGCAACTTTGCCTCCCAGATCCACAGTGGCGTATAGTTGAACGCTATAGCATCAATATTGACTGGTAACCAGCTGGATAGCAACTACGTCCGGATTAGTATTTCCCTGAACCTTGAATTCGGACCTGCGACCCATACAAGTGCTATTCCGAGTCTACAGTGAATGCATTCGGACATTTTGTTGAGTGCACTTGGACACTGTTTGTTGAATGCATTCAGATATTATTTAGCGTCATCCGCTTTCCTCGATATGGCGTCTCGGTACTGGCTACATTGGAAGCACCGTCATATAAGTGCACATCCGGGTTAATGAACATATGAATGCTGATGCTTCGTCCGCAGAAAAAAACATCTGCAGAAATGTCACATCCAAGATATCCAGGTTAGTCTTGACGCCATGAAACGAAACAATGGGAAGCCATCATTGTTAAGACGAAACCATATTTTAAGAAGGAGGAACAGGACTACAAGCATCTGGTTCGCTATTATGGAAATGTTACCATGCGCATTCGTAGCAATCCTACGTGTATACGCGCACACATATACAGACTGCAGAGCACACAAAACCAAACCTCCGAAGATTTCTTGAAGAAGAGCTCTTAAACCCGACATGTATCGAAATATAAAATAAAAAGTACAAACAATTAAAACTATATATGTGCATATATCTATGTAATTATATTTATGTATTCATGATATATATCATGCATATCATGTATGTATACGCACAAGACATCTGTTATTTTGTCCCGTTATTATTCCTACTGTATTTGTGTAACGTTCGTTTTTCTGTCCTTGTTTTTGCATACATTCGCTGCTTTCTTCCAAGGAATCTAATGCTCTTAGCTTAGTTTTTCCTTGGGACTGGCCAGATTGGAGCAATATCGAGAATAACCAGCCGAAATTGCAAGGATAATCTGGATCTCGACTGAACAGAGAAAACTCCGAATGACCTGCCCGTGTTTTCTTTGTATCGTCTATGTGGATGTTTTGTCCCTTTCTTGTATCACCTAACTGTCTGGATGTTTTGTGTTCTGGTCCCATTCTATATTATATATATATATATATATATATATATATATATATATATATATATATATATATATATATATATATATATATATATATATATATGGTTTCTATTACTTCGAAAAATTGAACTATGAACTTTTATGGGCTTTTTTCTTCTCTCTTTCCGTCTCTTTATTCTTTTACTCCTTTCATCTATGTTGTCATATTGTTAATATATACCATTCTCATTTTCCATATTTCCCCCCTTATTTGTCTCTGATGACGGAATGTTCCATACTCGGGGATATCCCAGAAACAGCTGTAAGATTTTGAATTTCTTCCTATATTAATATTGTATATGACTTGAGATGTTTGTATTGTCTTAATGTTTGACGTCCTGTTTAACAATTATATATCCGCTGCATCGGAAATCTCCAATGGCTCCATAACTACTGTTTCGGCTATAACTTTGGAGCCCCAGTAATCCGTTACAGCACTTACTTAGCGTACCTAATCGGTTAGATCACCTGCGAACTAAACCCCCATACTTTGTGTGTGTATATGTATATATATATATATATATATATATATATATATATATATATATATATATATATATATATATATATATATATATGTATATATATATATATATATATATGTATATATATATATATATATATATATATATATATATATATATATATATATATATCAATGTTGTTTTCAAATATGGTTGTTGCATGACTTGACGATTGCATTTATGCCAAGAAAGTTTTGTAATGATAAAAGAATATCTGTAGTTTGTATTAATATGCATATACGTATAAAGAGGTTTATATACGTATGCACACACACACATACGCACATACACACACACATATCTGTAGTATACATATAACACACAACACATATATTTACACATGAGAAAAACGATGTATGGAAATGAATATCACAAATTTATGAACATGAAATATATTGCAGCTGTTGTTAACCGGAATAAATCGAGATAGAGAAGATAGAATGCCGCTCTGTGTTGGCTAATTATCAACTGTATATTAATGAATATTTTGATGGGAAACAATCAAACAATATTTCCTAAAGTAGATACACAAGATAAATATAGTTATATTGTTTAATGTAGTGGCTTCGTTGAGAAAGTTATTACCGCTAAATCAATAGGTTTGAATAATGATTGAATGTAATATTGTTGAGATTGAGCATTATCGTATTAGCATAGATTTATAAATGTTATTCGTATAAATACATCGAGATAGAAGGCAATAAATAAGAACTTTTGAAGTTTCTAAATATATGTTTCTCGAGATAATACGTTTTAGTCAACTTGCTTATTGTTTTACTTTGCAAGTATATATCGTTCTGAGAGAGAATTTGCAATGCTAACGAACATGAAAATAGTCGTTTTTCAGGAATACATATGCCACATTGAAATATTAACATTCTAAAAACAACAGTGATTAATAGGTATCACGACTTGATTAAGATAACTTTCAGACGCACGCAAATCAGTTTATATCTACTTCGATAAGAAGTATAGTCCTTTAGTTTGCAATTAATGTTTCATCTTTTACTTGTTTCTGTCTCTGGAATGTGGCCATGCTGGGGCACCGCTTTCAGAGATTTAATCGAATAAATCGATCCTAGTACTTATTTTTTAAGTCTACGTGTCCCTTTTGTGGAATCGTTAAGTTACGGGAGCGTACATAAACCAACACCAGTCATACACACACACACACACACACACACACACACACACACACACACACACACATACACATACACGCATACACACACACGCACGCACGCACACACATACATACATACTAGCAGAAAGAGCGCCCTCCAGGCGGTTTTCTTCTAGTCCCTTGATTGATATTTTCACATTTGATTCCCAGTTGTAATAATTTTTATATTTTACGTCTAATTATTTCTTTGTATAATAGTGCTCACTTGCTTAGTAAATATTGCTTTCATTATTTTATCACAGTCATTATCTCTCTCTTTTAAACAAACGTCATGGTAGTCCAACAACAGTGGGAAAAGCAATTTCTCAAATTTAACCTTCCCCTCAAAACAACAGAGATTACAATTCAGCAGCAACCCATCTGTAAGCTTTGCAGTGTGTGTGGGTGTATGTGTGTGTGTGTGTGTGTGAGTGTGTGAGAGAGAGAGAGAGAGAGAGAGATAGAGAGAGAGAGAGGCGAGAGAATGAAATAAACATGAAATGAAAAATCGTATAAATAAAAGGGCATTACTACAGATGTATATGCCCCCGACTTTGTTGCCTCATAACATCCAGAATAATGATGGATACTTTTTAACAAGATTTTCTACATGGTAGTCCAACATTTTAAAATTCGAATGCACTTTGTGATATTTGTTCTCCCGGCTTTGACAATTTCTCGTCACTCTCACCATCGAAATGGAACAAACCACTTGAACCTGTAGTCAATGTCGACGCTATTCTTCACTGATTCCGATATAAAATAAAATGTCACTCTGAGGAAAGAAAGAAATTGATAAAGAAGCCTTGTGTATAATTTACATTCGAAGCAGATATGGAAATCAAAATCTCTTAACATTTTCTAATGATAACTGCCATTATTGGCTGTAAAGATGATTATAGAGGATTATCGCTAATATACTTATTTCAGTCCAAGTACAGTAAACATACAGCTAATTATTAGAGATTCTGGCAAAAGAGCCTATTGTCAATGTATGTTTTGAAATATTGATTTTTAACTTAGGCTGGCACATGGCCACAAATTTTAAGTTAAAAGGTATAGCCAATTAAATCGATTACTGATAATTATTTTATCGACTCCGCAGGGATGAAAGGTAAAAATCAATCCAGGCATGCTTTGAACTGAGAACGTAAAGAGACGTTAACTAAAGAACGCAAAACATTTAGTCCGGTATTCTACCGCTTCTTACAATCTCCACCCTTTTACAGTATCATAAATTGTATTACTACAGTGTTTCTCGGAAAGTTATTAACGTTTAAGACTCTTGAAATTTGATTAAAAATATTTCGGTTACGTAATCCACTAAATTTCGCAAAAGGCTCGTTGCTAAATTATTCTGAAAATATATGATTATGTAGAATCTTTTAATGAGTTTAATCCGATATTCAAGCCTTCATACATAACGTCTACCTTTTTCTACATTTCTTTGAAATATCTTTAAAAAAGAAAAAAAAACCCTTTTATTACTGGGCTTTTTTGTGATAAATTATATAGAGAATCAATATATTCACACATTTTTTTTTATTGATTACCACTAAAATCAGCGAAAATTATTTTTAGCTGTTGCAATTAAATATTTCAAGAATCGCACTTAGACGTCTTAAACATAAACAAGTAGAGGAAATTATCAAATTATCCCTTGCAAGAAAACAAAATTTATCCCGAAACTTCAAAGAAATTCTTGTTAGTTCATATTTGTCAAGAATCTATACATAATTTATGTTGCTTCTCATTGAATTATCTACAGAAATTCTACCTTTGAAATAGAAATATGTATTGCTCTGGGAAGTTTCAACAACGTGATTTTGTGATTACATTATGTATGAGTGGGTGTGTGGATATACACGTATGTATGTCTGTATGTACGTACGCATGTATGTATGTAGGTTGGTAGGTCTGTCAGTCTTTCTCTTTCCATGTATGTTTGTATGAAGGCACCTATGTACATACGTGCATATGTATATTTGTATGCATGTATAAATGTATGTGTGTGTACCTGCATGCATGTATGCGTGTCGATACATTGTTGAAGTTACGCTAACACCAATGAATGGAAAATGTACATGCAGAAATCATATAGGTATGTGTGAGTGAGTATGTGTGCATGGTAGATAAAGATAAAAAGTAAAATAGATAGAGAGAGCTACACAGATAGAGACAGAAACCTCAGAAACCTAGACAGATAGATTCAGAGAAATATAGAGAGATAGACAGTGAGTGATATGGCCGCAAGTTCCAATCAAGTATTAACTTCAAAATAGTCGAAACACATTCTTAACTGTCCGATATTTCATTATTTGGAAGACATTCAAAGGCCTGAAGTAAACTATTCTTTATGCTTTTACTTACAAGAGAGTAATAAGTTTCTAATGACGCAAGATTTTCTCTGAATCTTATAGATATATCAGTGTGAACAGATATCAGAATCACTTATAGCCCTTTTAAGTATCATCCAATTGAAACGCACCAATATAACCGTCTTGAATCAAGCTGCAGACACATTGAATATAATTTCTACAAATTCCATGATCTCACCTCATTCTGGTGACCATGACTACTTAAGAGAGCGCATTAACATTATTTAATATAGTTCTGAGGTTTATATTATACTAGTTTTAATAAGGTGTATATGTTTTGTCTGTCTTTTAATTATTTCAGTCATTAGACTGCGGCCATGCTGGTGTACTGCCTTGAAGAATTCTTTGTCGAACAAATCAATCCCAGTACTTAAACTTTTTTCAAAGCCTGGTACTTATTTTATCAGTCTTCTTGCCGAACCGTTTAGTTACAGGGACATAAACACACTAGCACCGGTTGTCAAGCGGTGAAGAAGGACGCACACGCACGCACACACACACACACACACACACACAGACAAAGACAAACTCACATAAAAAAAATATATATACTTTCATCAAATCACACACACACACACACACACACACACACACACACACACACACACACCTCGGCTTAAGTCGTTCTCGATTATATGTCGGTTTTCAAAAATAATATATGGAAAAATAAAAATCAAGTTGAGTCATTTTACTCGAATTTACGTCTGTCCGCCACAAATATTGGAATCGTTAAATCACTAGAAAACCGTTGAAAGCACATAAAATCATGTTACTGTACAATAAATGAGAATAAAAGCATGTAAAATCATATTAAAATATGTACAGTAAATGTTAAGATACACACCATAAAGTTGTGTAGCTTAGTAAACGAAATCATGAAATCAGCCGTGTTGTCTTATCGTCTTTCAGAGTTCATATTGCACTGTAGTTCCAATATCTACCGTTAGGCGTCGTTGTCACTCGTGATTCCCGCGATTGTTTTGAATTCAGATTTGTTTACGTCTGTTTATCGGCTACTTTCTTATTTTCATTCATTTATGACTTTATTTTTTGCCTCCATGGATCCTAAGAGAATTCATAGCGAAAATGCTAAGCGTCACCCTGGAAGATAAACTGACTTTGATAAAACGCCACGAAAAAGGTGAAAAAGTGGTAGCAATTGCACGATCTTTTGGGATGAGTCGGACAACTTTATCGACGATTGTACATAATAAGGACAAGATTTTAGCACATATCAAATCTGGAGCCCCAGGGATGAACACTGTTATCAATAAGAAAAGAGGAAAAATCTTTGAAGAAATGAAACGTCTTCTTTCTCTTTCGATTGTTAGGTTGAATCGTCAGCATGCTATTATTAGTTAAGAAATCATTCAAGAGAAAGTGCTGTCTTTATTTGAGGACCTGAAGAAAACAATATCCAGATGAGAAAAATGTAGAGTTCAAGGCAAGTCAAGGGTTGTTCAGATTTAAGGAGCGAAGAAGTTATCACTTCATTAAGAAGCAAAGTGAAAGTACATCAGCTGACGAACAAGCAGCAGCGGAATTTCCTAATGCATTAAAGAAAATCATCGAAGAAAACGGGTTTCTTTCCGAACAGATTTTTAACTTGGACGAAACTGGATTATATTGGAAAAAATTGCCAGATCGTTCATTCATTTCCAAGGAGGAGAAAACTATTCCAGGCTACAAGGTCCCAAAAGAACGTGTGACCATTTTGTTGGAAGGTAATTGTGCAAGAGATTTTAAGTTAAAGCCATTGCTTGTGTATCATGCACACAACTCCCCGTGCCCGGAAGAACATACCCAAGGCATCACTCCATGCTATATGGATGGCTAATTCAAAAGCATGGGTTACTGCTGTTGTTTTTGAAGATTGGTTCTTCAATCATTTTATTCCAGCAGCAGAGAAGTACTGTAAGGAGAAGGGTTTTATCTTAGATAAGGCTCCTGGCCACCCGCAAAACATCGTAGATTTTGACTCCAACGTTACTGTCAATTACTTCTCTCTCAACACTACGTCTCTCCTGCAGCCAATGGATCAGGGAATAATTGCTATCTTCAAGCGTTACTATATGAAGCGTACGCTGGGACAAGCAATAGCTGCAACTGATCTTGATGAGTCCATCACACTTCGTGACTTTTGGAAGAGATACGATATCTACAAGGCTGTACAGAACATAGCAGTGGCATGGAATGATGTACAGAGCACGGCTATGAATGGTGTATGGAAGAAGCTATGCCCGCAATTGGTGAATGGTTTTAAGGGGTTTGATAATGTTGCCATCAAGAAAACGCTGGTGACTACGAGCAAAGAATTGGAAATGGATTTGGAGGAGGAGGATTTCACGGACTTATTTGAAAAAGACAAGCAGCTCCAGACGAAGGAGGATTTGATAGAGCTTCACAAACAGCAAAATAAAGAAGAGGAGGAAATCGAACCTGAGCCTCGTCACTTTGCCGTTAAGAAAATGCAGCAAGCATTTGCATGTATCGAAAAAGGTCTTTCTGTGTTCGAGGATATGACTCCAAATACATACATACATACATACATACATACATACATACACACGCACGCACGCACACACACACACACACACACACACACACACACACACACACACACACACACACACACACACACACACACACACACAATAAAACCTTGAATTTAGAGGGGAAAAATTAAAATTTGAAAAATATAACAATTTTAACAATTTACAGAAATTACCACATTAAAACAGAAATTCCTGCATCCGTTGTAATATACCATTTGCCAATCAATTGCGACAAGAATCACACTTTCATTTAACCAATTGTATGTTTCCTTCCTTTTTCCTTTGTTCTTTTAGTCTATAAGAAGAAATAACATGATCGCTCACACGCATTAGTACACACAGAAACACGCACACACATACACAGATAAACAGATACACAGAGACACATTTTTTCTCACTGACAAAACCTCTTGCTTCAATTTATAAGATCTCTACATTGAAGATAGTTATATATTTCGTTTATCTTTCGCTTTTTTGAGTTATCAGACTGCGGCCATGCCGGGGCATCGCCGAGGGAATCAACTCCAGTACTTCTTGTTATTATTTTCAAACGTGATACTTATTCTATCGTTCAATTTTGCCGAACCGCTAACATACCAACACCAGTTGTCAAACGATGGCAGGGAACCACACACACACACACACAAATACTCCAGGTTTTTTCAGTTTCCTTCTATCAAATCCACTCACCAGACTTTGGTCAGCCCGAATCTGTAGTAGCAGACACTACGCTTGCCCAAGGGTACCATGATGAACCTGGAGCAATGTGGTTGGGAAGCAAACTTCTTATTAGACAGCCACGCCACCTATGTAAAATGATTTAAAATACTAAAGAAAATGGTTATTTTTTGGTAAATGCTTTGTTTTAAACATCAAAACTTAAACACCATAGAAATATATTGTATCTATTAATACGATTATTGCAGAATATTTTCTAATTACTTCGAACTTCATTGAAACAAATTAAATAGAAGAGTGAAAATAAAGATTTCTCACGTTAAGTATTGTAGGACTAGAGAGAGCCTATTGAATCAAACCCTTTTAATGCCGCTTAAATTTTGTCAATAAAAGGGGAATGAATCCTAAAGTGATCCACGAAGACAATTCCAGAAAGGAAAGGGATACAACTAAATACCACAAAATATCTTGTTCAGCACTGACTATTATCAAACCTGTATTAAAATTGTAAATTTCTGAATTTAAAAATGTTCTTAAGTGAAGGTGGTGAGCTGACAGAATAGTTAATGCGCCGAGCGAAATGCTGAGCGGTATTTCGTCTGCCGTTACGTTCTGAGTTCAAATTCCGCCGAGGTCGACTTTGCTTTCATCCTTTCGGAGTCGGTAAAATAAGTACTGGTTGAGAACTGGGGTCGATGTAATCGATTTCCCCCTACACTAAAATTGCTGGCCTTGTGCTAAAATTTGAAACCAATGTCTGTTTAAGTGACTCAGGTGGTGAGATGGGCAAAAACACTTGGCCGCAATTCTTCTGTCTTTACTTACTGAGTTCAAATTCCGCCGTGGTCAACCTTTCATAATTTCGGTTAGCAATAAAATAAGTACTTGCTGAGTATTGGGGTCGATGTTATATATTAACCTCCCTACTTCTCAAAATTTCTGGTCTTGTGCCTTCAGTAGAAATAAATACTTTTAAGTCAGATTTCTAACACCAAAACTGTGTTAAGTTGCCAAACTTAAGCATTAAAATATAGTTGGAATTATCTATTTTACATTTATTCTCACATTTTGTTTAGAAATCATTATTTTATGAAGACCTGATTTATATTTTAGTCATGACGTCTCAGGCTTGTGATACAATAAATGTACAATTTTTATTTCTTTATTTTAAGTCTACCAAAGAAATTATCACTCAGCCATAATGTAAGATGGAATTTATTTTCGTCGTTAATTTGCACATTGTTTTATGAGTCCATTGATATTTACGGCTTCCATTTCTATTTTATGAGCGTCTATGTGTATAGGAGGAATCGCAAGACAAAACGCTTGTCCAAACATTTGATGCGACACTAAAATAACTATTAAGTGTTTAAATATTTACTAACTCATGAATTCAATGAATCCATTTCATTATTCGACCTCGAGTGAGGAAATAAACCAAATATATCCTGTAACGACGAGATATGTGTTTAAATGTTAACTACCTATCCCAGTCAGATAAACAACGATTGAATAAGAACTAACCTTTTAGATTATTGAAACTTCAAAATAGACTCTTGATTCATACACCCTTTGGGAAAAATTACAGCTTAAGCAAATATTTACTTACTGTAGGAATTAGTAATTAACTAAAAGTGTCAAACCAAGCACATTATGGTAAATTAACGTTTTGTGATTTCCCTTAGGGTCTCACTGTCGATTTAATGGGCTGTATTAGTTTGAAATTCCTAATAATATTGTTTGGTTAGATGTGTTCACTGTCCAAAGAACTATAGAATTACCTAGCTCTCGGCAAGCCAACGTCGACATTGTAATATATATTCAAATTTAATTGAGTCATTTCAATTCTCATAACTACAATTTCTTGCTGTAATTAATAGCCTGGAGAAGGATGGACAACGTCGAGTTAACATGTCCCCATCTTACAACATAAAGACGAATTTCAGCCACTCATTAAAGTATACACGATGTTTTCATTTCATCTATTGTCTGGTGCATTCAAAATGTCGATATACTGAGATGGAACTGGTTTAATTGAATTGATATCGTCTCTAATAAGAGACTACTGGTATTATATCAATGAAGCAGTATTATTTCTTCGGTAAGAATATTTATAATCCAATATAAATACATATATGCGGAAGGGGACAGCTCTCCACCCTAGAGGGTATCGTATAATCAACGAGTTATTTGTTAGGTGAAATGCCTCTCTCGACTTTCACGTACGAAACCCATAATAGACATTATTACTACCCAGAGGAAGAAGAGCAGAGAAACATCTCTCTAATGTCGGAGGATGAAAAATGAAAAAAAAACAAAGAAGCACAATTCGTAAGGAAAGCAAATTCAAAATAAGGTAAGACAGGTTATTGGAAAAATGGTTTGAAACACATTAAGGTAAATTGTAGTAACATTTGGCTCTAAGTAAAACCCAGTGCATGAATATTTTAATTTATCAAGCATCTTTATTAAAGTATACACTCATGAATCTTCGGTTCGGGCATGCTTTTATTTCAATAAACCATAAGAAAAAAACGTAAGTTTCAGAGAAAGCAATAGAGTGTAGAGTTCACGCAAGTTTAATAACAAAATCTCAAAACTTACTTGAAAGTTAATTGTTTTCATATTTATTTTGATAAACAATTAAAAAGAGAAAAAAACCGTTTCGTATTAAATTTCTATAGTCTTTGTCTATATATGGAAATGAAATGGTTTAGAGGATAAATATTTTACTATAATTTTAAGGGCCGTGATTTGAAAATGGTAGCAGATTTTCATTGTGTCTTATTCAAATCTAAGTCTCATGTGAAGAATAATAACTGGATTTTAGAAAATGTTACGTGCAACGAATATATTTAGGGAAAGATACATCTATCATAAAGTAAATATTACAGAAGTCATGTCTAAAGATCACCAGCAGCCTTAGTATATTCTGGATAGTAAGTCAACTATTATTGCAGGTTGTATTGGCATAAGGAGTAAGCGCATTAGAGCAAAGGGCACGGTCTGACTATACAAGTGTTTCAAATCAGTTTCGATTTCCAGTTTAAATGCTCATGAGAGAGACACGAGCAGTTTTATTTCCAATATAAGTTTAGTCTTTTGTTTAATAACTCCTTATCTAGTCACAAAGGAGAAAGAACATTTTTGAGAAGCATTCTTACAGAAGATGGAGATAAAGTGCTTGAGAAAGTAAGAGAAAGACGACTATAACAACGATGAATGAACATATGAGAAAATAATAATAGTGACAGTTAATAAATTAAAAATGAAATAGGGGAGAAATGGGAGATATCAAAATGTTAATTCTATATTTGGTATTCATAATATAATGTTAACTGCAAAGATAATCTTTTTCAATCTGAAATTTTAATTATTTGGTAATGCATAGGATTATGGACAGCAGCTCTTGGCAGCGTAAAGAGAATACCGTTTTAGCTTCACTGATAATAAATGAGCATTACGCCTCTTCACGTTTTCTGTCAGCGATGTTTGTCGATAAGGCTTAAGCGATAAATTTTCTCATTAACAGTATCAGGTTAATTTACTTTAAGTATTAAATATTTTGTGGACACATCTGTACTGCACCATAACAGAATGCAGAATTTTGTAAATATCAAACAAGAAATCAAATTAGGAATCTGTTTTGCTATTGGTAACATTTCATCTAAATCACTAGTTTTAGTTTGTATTTGTAAAAATTTTTGTCATCATTTATTATCTCGATGTCTGGGCCGATAATTGTAACAAAACAGCCGCATTTTGAGAGCATTTCAGAAACAGCTCAGTGTCGAAAGAAAATATCTTTTAATATTTTCGAAATTTTTAATGTTCAAATCCCAATGTTGGCTTAGTTTCTAATTCTTCTAGAATCGGTAACATAGGCACCGATCAAGTACAGGGATCTATCAAATGATTTAGATTCTCGTCACAGATTTGTTAGCTTAATTTTTTTACAATGCTAGAAATATCTATTAGCATTAGCGAGAACGATGTAATGTGCTGAAATAGTCTACCTACCTACCTACCTACCTACCTACCTACCTATCTACCTATTTGCATAATCTACTACATATATGGAAAATCGGTGTGTTTGTTTGTGGCGTTGTTAGCTAACTTCCTACATCGTTTTACTGATCTTAATGAAATTTGACATGTGAGTAGAACTCATGTCTGGAAACCTCGTGACATACTTAGATTGTTGAAAAAATCGATAATACGGCCCCTGGAAGGGACCTTAATATCTACCTCATACAACTATTTTTTTAAAACACCCAAGGGAAATAACCCATACCACCTGCACAATATTGTTTTTTAAACTCAAGGGAAATAACCTATTTCATTACTTATAATCGATTACTTCGAATATTGATTTTTTTGTGTGTCCAATTTCTAATTTTTGCAGTCGATATCACTTTTATACTTTATTTGACATGTGAGTAGAACTCATGTCTGGAAACCTCGTAGCATACTTAGATTGTTGAAAGAAAATCGATAATACGGCCCCGCCAATGGATCCTTATATCTACTACATATTACTAATATTTTATTTAAACAACCCAAGGGAAATGACCCATACCACCTGCAGTTTTTAAAGAAGCCATCAATATTTGATTCTCACGATCAGCCGACCTAATTCTGCATTTCACTACTCACAGTTTTGAACTGCTAAACACTATTATTGCACTTCCTTAATTTGAATCTTAAACCTTAAAAACTTAATTCATACATTTCTATACATACATACTTTTTTGAATGCCAATTACTCCGATAATTCTGCATTTTTACAGATACAATTTTTCCATGACAGTAAATAAATTTTTTATTCCACAACGTATTTGTAGTGGCTTCATGCAGGCATAGCGTCGATTCGATCTTCGATTGCCAAATTTCACTTAAAACTTCAACAGCGCTTTTCTCACAATAGGTTTTCTGTGAATGAGAGCAGTTATACATTTCCCAGATGCCTTCGCTAAGCAGAATAATGTCTTTGCCACTTGACCCTTCTAACCTCTTCTAGGCCACCAGGGGCTGGAATGGAGATAACAGACGTCCAACGAAATCATTTGTTCTCAACAATATGTCTATCCTTCTCGCAGCTTTTCGATAGCTATAAAAACAAGAATTCCGTAAGCTAAAGGCAGTTACTGAGAGTGACCATCAGTGAGTGTGATCGTTATTATTGCAATTTCTTCAAGCACTTGATTCATATATTTATATACATACAATCTCTCCCTCCTCCAGCTGACAGTTTTTTGTACTTTTTCGCGACGGAATATACACATTTTGTGGCAGTTATAACGAAATTACTTTCTTATATCAAAGTAAGAAGGCGTTTCAATACATCTTTACCCCCGGGAATTACCGGGCACACCAGCTAGTACATACATACTTACAAACATACATATATGCATATATATATATATATATATATATATATATATATATATATATATATATATATATATATATATATATCGTTTATATTTATATAAAGGGCATTATTATAGAAAAATAATAACGCCACACAGTGGACTTCTCAAAATAACCACATTTAGTACCTATGCGAGGAAAAAACAACCAACAGAAGATGACCAACTTTCTTTTCAAATAGACTTAATTGCGTATCGACCGATTTCGCGATTACTAGAATGAATCTAGATTTCGTTCATCAGCACAATATTGTCCCAAAAATATATATAAATAAACAGAATTCTCACCAAACGTTATTATTTTTCTATAATAATGCCCTTTATATAAATATAAACGAATAATTATATTCTTGGGAATAGAAATTTCCCTAATGAATTTTTTTACACACTGGCTTCTTGATAAAATTCTTGTAAAAGAGTTTTATCCTTTTTTGAATTTATATATATATATATATATATATATATATATATATATATATATATATATATATATATATATATATATATATATATATATATATATGTGTGTGTGTGTGTGTGTGAATGATTTTAGTTATGCTTACTTTTGCAATACTTTCGGTAGAAACCTCATAGATATGAGATAGATAGAAAGAAACACGCAGAGAGAGAGAGAGAGGGAGAGAGAGAGGGAGAGAGGGAGAGAGAGAGAGAAAGAGAGAGCGTGAGAGAGGAATAAGGAGGAGAGAAAGTGTGTGTGTGTGTGTGTGTGTGTGTGAGAGAGAGAGAGAGAGAGGGAGAGAGTTGTTGAGGCCTAGTTCGGCCCCAATCAAGTAAACAAATGATTAAGAACATTCCTGTGGTAAACATGCTGTCTTTAGCGTGTATGTTGAACTACAGTATCTAATGTCCTCTCATTTTGAAGACAGCAGGGACAATTTGAAAAAGATTTGATTGCAATTTTTAGTAGGTTGAGCTCCTTCATTAGCTGCCTTCAGAGGGGAAAAGAGAGTGTGAGTGAGAGAGAGAGGGAGAGAGAGAAATATATATATATAATATATAGATCATAATTGCAAACAAGACATATAGAAAATTGACGATTCGTTTCCAGTTATATAACCGAATCCTTTACCATGATAGTTGCATAGATAACTATTATACATTTTTATGAAAGTTATATATTCTATTCTACAGCTGTACATTTTATATCAAAATTATACATTTTAATTCAAAGATATGCATTTTAAATTGACGCTCACACGGCATGTGTAATATTTATGACATAAATTATATAATTCAATGTAAGATGGCATTAAATATTCAAAGCACCAGTTCGAGACTGAAAAGAAAAAACATGCATACAAACCGATTTTCAAAGTTTTCAGTCTCGAATGGGTGTCCACACTACCTAAAATTCACTTAACATTTAAATATTAGCAGTTACTTAATCGATAATTTAATATCAGATATCACCTTATTGAACAAAGCTATCAACGACGTATGGTGACTATATGAAGGAAAGCTCTCGCATGTAATCTTTATATAAAGGTCACGTATCTTATACCAAAATAAAGTTGATAGCAAGCTCATAATTCGTTTATAAAAGTAATTTATTTTGTAATATTGCCTAAAATATTTGATCACTTTTGTAGCGGAAAAATAATTAAACTTCAAACTATATCTGTGAATAAGAAAATATCTCCATCAAATTTATGACACTTCAGTGTGATAAAATCTGAAATTTTTCACTTTTTGTAACTACATTTTTACTATTGATTTATATTGTTTTTTGAGCAAACTATAATGAAACTTCAGAATGGAAATGTAAGATGAGAGATTCTCAAATGTGCTAGAAGTTCAAAAACGCCTGCAAAACCAATAATAATATGTATCTGTTTACAGACTGGCAGGATAAACAAACAATGGCCACTGAATGTTTTATAAGCAATGATAATTGAAGAAGCAAATGATTTTTTTTTTTTACTCTGAACTCTACAATACTATTCATTATTTGAAGACGACACGATGGCAGAATCGTCACCATGTTGGACAAAATACTTAGTGGCATTTTATCGAGCTTTTTGTTCTGAGTTCAATTGTTCTGAGCCGCCGAGGCCGACTTTGCCTTTCATGCTCTCGTCGTCGATAAAATAAGTACCGGTTACGCACTGAGGTTGATGTAATCAACTAGACCTCTTTCGTAAAAATTCAGGCCACGTGTCTAGAGTAGAAAGGATTATTTAACCCAGGTTAACTCTGTCGAAATTTTGAAGATAGTTATATAAATAGGGATAACAAACATACGGAAGCGTCCAGTTAACCTTTATTGCAGTAAATAAACCAAATACAACTGTCCTCAAACGAGGACAGTGGGTTAAAATGGGTTAAAGGCGGCGAGCTGGCAGAAAGTCACGTTCCTTAATGTTCCGAGTTCGAATCCTACCAAGATCGACTTTACCGTTCATTCTTCCGGGGTCGCCGGTAACAATAAATACTTGTCTAGTACTGAGTGATGTAATTATTTGTACCTTTTCCCTCAACATTATGGCCTTGTGTCTCTGTATTAATATTTACAACGTCGCTGTAGAGCGCCCAGATTTCTTTACCTTTTCCCGGGATCGATTAACTGAATATCTGCTAGTTTCTAGAAACGACATGATTAATCCCTTGACCATATGTTGGCCTTGTGTCGATGCTAAAAACTATTATCAGGGTGCCTTTTAGAATGTAGCATGTAAGAAGCAGTTTAATTGCAGTGACTAGGATATTTAAAACATTAAATAAAATGTGTATAGATCAACTAAAAATTATTCTTATATTGATCAATTCAAATACGATCCAGTGAGGGAGTCTCCACGTAGTCATCCGACTTTATTGAAATAACAGCCACATCTCCCTCATATCACATTCTATCGATTTTAAAAAGTAAGAGTATATTATGTCACGTAGTCCTAGATCAGTGGTTCTTAAATATTTCTCATCTCTGGACCCCTTTGATTATTTTTGGTGGACCTCTGTAACTATTTAATGTTTAAAAACTAGTTTGATTGATATTTCTTTCAAAATATCCATTTTGTTTTACACGCATTCACTTGTGTAGATTGAACTATGTAAAACATTCGAGAAAGAAATCTTGTTTCTTACTATAAATACATCCAAAGTAAAAATTTTTCATCGAATATTAATACGCTACTGTGGACCCCAATTTACAATTTTGTTTACCAGGACCCCTACCCAAAATCTTATATAAGCTTTAGCGGGCTCATACGGGAGAACCACTGTCCTAAATACTCTATTCCTGAGAGCAAGAATGTACAGTTACAGCTGGAAAGTCTTCGACCCTTAGGATTCTCATTCAGGGCTGACCCTTGCTAAACAACTACTAATCCTTTCCAGCGATATAAATACAATATAGAAGCAACATGTCGGGGTGTATGAAAGGTTGAGCCACCAGATCAAAGACGTTGAGTCCAAATACATTGTTAGAGTTCCATTGCGTTTCTCAAGTTGTTCGATTAATCCTAAGTAATTTAGCTGCAAGAACAGGTATTCAAATCACTTGGATTATTGGGTGCAGGTGTCTTCATATCCTTCCGTTCAGAACACACACATACGCGCGCGCACACACACACACACACACACACACACACACACACACACACACACACACACACACATTTAAGCTGGCACAGTGGACCTGAGTTTATTGAACTTAAGTTTCCAATCCTTCGCTTTCCTTGGATGTTTCCTTAGATGTCATTCCATAGGAAATTGGAAAATTGAATTTAAGTCGAAAGCTGTCAGTTGCACTGAATCAGTTCTTATTTGTTTATTACACACTCTTCTTGTGTATTAAGAACGGCGCATGACTTTGTTATTTATTCGTGCATTAGTGCAAAGAGGTTACATAAGTTACAGAGATGAAGATGATGAGCATTCAAGACAGTTTCCGGATATCATGAGACCATTGCGATTGATGTTTCAGTTTGAATATTAGAAGGTTAAAATTTGTAAGGAAAGTTTAGGTCATGGGTGCGTTCTCGAAGGTTGCATTCATGAAGAACAAGGATTAGAAAAAGTTTAGAGCGAGGTCTACGAAGTAAGAAAAATAGAGCGAAGAGACTGGTGTGACGGAATGGCTTGAATGGAAAGAGTGTGTAGCTTACAATAGTTATATAAGGGGCCAAGAGAGTCAATTGCGCGTCTTTGAGTTAGCCGTTGCCGTGGGTTGGTGACTTAATTATTGTCAACCAGTCAAATGGACTTCTTTTGGATAGTATCTAGGATGTATTTGCGTATAAGATTAACGTCTTTTAATTAATGTAAACAGTACTCCAATGTAACTGTTGAATCTTATAAAGGAACATCAACTGATTAGCTATATAATATTTTCTGACTCTAAGGCGGCGAGCTGGTAGAAAATTAGCATGCCGGGCGAAATGCTTAGCGGTTTTCGTCTGCCGTTACGTTCTGAGTTCAAATTCCGCCGAGGTCCACTTTGCCTTTCATTCTTTCGGGGTCGATAAATTAAGTACCAATTATGCACTGCGGTCGATGTAAGCGACTTAATCCCTTATTGTGGGCAATAAAAGAATAAGGTAGGTAGGCAAAGTCGACCTCGGCGGAATTTGAACTCAGAACGTAAAGACAGACGAAATACCGCCAAGCATTTCGTCCGGCGTGCTAACGTTTCTACCAGCTCGCTGTCTTCTTAGCTGCATGAAATTACCTGGGAGTAAAACACGTAACTTTCAACAATATCGGCATAGAGCTGATTAACAGGTTGCTTACTGGAAGACCCAAGGTGTTTGGTGAGCAAGAATGTTGTATTGTTGGTGAATGGGAGTTAATTGCATGACGTAATAGATGCAAAGGTGTTGTTAGGTTAGTTTTGAAAACGAGAAGACATTAATTTCCAGTATTTCTATACGAGATAGGTGTGGGTATTATCTAATGCAGACAATTGTAGAACGATGAGAGAGACTCATGGAGAGCTGTGTGCATTGAAAGCACCAAAAATGATGCTGATTCCAAGAAAGGAAATCAAATAGCTCATTATGACTGCAGGCATTTGAAGGAACAGTCGAGATAACGGATGAATTTGCAAAATTAGGTAAGCGCGAGTTGCCAAATTAACTACTAGTCGATGCTAAAATTTCGCTTTGATCTTAGCCAAAAGGCCGAGATGTAAGCGTAAAATTCGCTTTTGAGACAAAGGTGAGGTGTAGAATGTAACATTGGTTGTAGAGGCAAGTTGGATATTGAACCTGAAATATTTGTGCCAGAGAAGAATATAATATGTAGTTTTCATGTTAGTAGCAGCTGGGTAGAATCTTGGGTGGAGTAAATTTCTTGGCTGTTAGCGTATATATATATATATATATATATATATATATATATATATATATATATATATATATATATATATATATATATATATATATATATATATATATATATATATATATATATATATATATATATATATATATATATATATATATATATATATATATATATATATATATATATATATATATATATATTCAGGGCATGTACTGACAAAGTTATATACATGTAAATGATAAGATTAAATTAAACTAATATGATTACCGAAATTTTTTCTCAGTCTTACTACTTTGCGTATTAATGCACTTATCTATATTTCTCTGAAGATCGAATTATTAATAATAGTCGCTGATAATTCCCCAAAAAGTAGTGAAAGTCCTCGCAGGGTTTTTCTTTGAAGTTGTGTTGCACAAGTAAAATGATAGATTCTGAAATTAAGTTATTTCCTTATATTTATGAAACTTCCCCCTTTTTCGTTTATATTATAATAAATTCTTGCATATCAGAAGTGTTAATATCCGAATGACATTCGAAGGTTTTAGATTTATTCCAAATAATTTGGTTTATTTCTGATGGCGTAGGAAACCAACGAACTCCATCTCTAATTTTCTTAAGCTTTCTTAACTTAAGAAATCTATAAAAACGTTTGACCTTAAGTGGTTTTCCAGTGAAATAGTTCATCTATATTGTTGCATATGTTTAATTTGCCTGTCACTCATTTGTCAAATGAAACTAAGAACAACCTTTTTAGCATTTTATCAATATTTGCAAATAATGCAAATGCAATGTACTTAATTTTACTCAAATATAGAATTTGCGTCATATATTCCTGTACATTGGAATGTTTTGGTCCTAAACACTATACTCTTTAATACGCACGAAGCGATTGGCTTTTCATTCATCAGAACAGCGTGAAAAGAGATCATATTGTCAACACTTTTCTATTTGCTTCCTCTTCCGAATTCTTCAATGAATGAAGGAAACACACAGAAAATCCATTTGCTGCAAATAGGTTTCGCTCAATTCATTTGCAAAACTCTGCTCCATCTCCTCAGAAGGACGTGTTAATTACGGAAAGAATGATTTTTAAGGCTGTAAAAATCTAAAAAATTTGCAGTTCCAAGAAATATTGAGAGCCATCACGTTTCAGTATGAGAGAAAACATATTTCTGTAACTAATGTTACCAAATTTACATTTGCTACTCTATTTCTTAGTTGAAGCGATTGGGATATGAAGGTAGTGGTAAACATTGTTTTCACCTTGAATCGTTATTGTTCTATCTGAATAATGTTTAGAGTTATTCAAGGTTTGTACTGGGAAATCAGTATCCAGTAATGGTCTCTTAACAGTCTCGTGAAATCTGAGAGCGTATTCTTTCTATCATTATGATGACGACAGTAACCAAATGTGTTATTACAGTTAACAAATCTGATGGTAACCCAGAAGCATGTTCTTGACGTTCTTTATAATAGTTTCAGCTCTTTCTACTGGTGTGTCTTGAATACCTCTTTCAATTTTGATCAGTTTTCTAGTCGAGGTATTGCACAATTAGGATATCAGTGGTATACTCTCAAGAGGCAATAAAGACAGGAACTGTTAATGGTATCCGGTTTCTGTTTTCGCTGCTCATATGCTGAACGGTCACAGTAAAATTAAAGCTCTCTCTCTCTCTCCCATCTTTCTGTTAAAGCGTTCTGTTTCTGATAATAATTAATCGTGGAGAAAGAACTGATATAGTATCGACGAATATGTTAAAACGTATCGTAATGAGACTAAATGAATGAAGATTCGTTCAGAGTAGAGATTTGGTTTTTGAAATGGTCGAAGAAAGGATGCGTAATTATGAATGTCTAAACTTCGAAAAGGCTTATGGTTTTAATGACTTCGAATACTGTTTTGCATCTGAAGCAGTTACGAAGGCTGCAGAAAGACACCACCAACAGAACAGACATGTAGCTGTATGCTGTGCACATCTCATATTTTAGCAAGTTGTAGTTGGTTCAGTTTATCAAGAGAAAGCGAAAAGAAAACTTCGAATCGAGCAGTTAGCTGTTGGTCACTAGGAGGTCGAGGTGCATACCAAGTTGGTATGCACCTCGTCTGCTGGTGGTGGAACTTCCCCGGTGGTATAAAAGTTTATTCTACAGCCATCTTAACCATCTGCAGTTCAGTCCTTGATGAAGTGGCGTAGACTAACGCGATTTATAGTTCGTAGAATAGATTAATATCTAGGTCAGCTCATTTCGTTTGTAACCTTCAATCTCGTAGCGGTAACGGTATGGAAATGTTCAATAAAGAAACCAATGGTTTGAATCCGTAACCAAAGATTGGTCCAGGCCATGTCTAACTTAAAAGCAACACCTGATAGGATTATCTAAATCCTTTTTAAGTCAAGTTTTGTGGTATAATGGTCCACTCGAGTAGGGAGTTCTTGTTTAGTGAGTTGTATTCAGGTATAGGTGGCTTATCTGGTATTCCTTGAAGAAATTTCTCCAGATTCCTTTTAAAGGTGTTGGGATCCTTTTCCTCTTTGATCTGTTTTGGGACGATGTTAAATAGGGCAGGGCCTGTTGATGCGACAATTTTTTTTCATGTTGATGAAAGTAGTTTTATTATAACGAACGAACCATTTATCTTTTTACAAAAATGTAAACTGATTTTCACTGCCACCACGCTAGGAAATTCGCTGAGTCAAAGCTGCAGCTGATTCTAGAGTTCACGAATAGGTGTGTCAGTGATAGCATTTATCTAAAGAAGCCTCAAAATCACGTATGTTGATGCCAGTTCGTATCATTTGCATCGTCATGACTGTCGTCTGTCCTTTTAATCGTTAGCACAACAGGTAAAATAATTAGCAGTATTTTCGTCCATGTTTACATTCTGAGTTCCAGCTCCGCAGTGGTCGACCTTACCTTTCATCCTTTTGGGGGTCGATAAAATAAGTACCAGCTGAGCACTGGGGTCTATATAATCGATGTACCCAAATTGTTGACCTTGTGCCAAAATATGAAACCGATACAAGCAATCCACTTTACTTTTGTCTTTCATCTTGTTCAACATTGTAACCGTATAATTAAATTCTGAGACACATAACTGCAACAATAATAACGCTCCCACATATAGATGCACATAAGCATACATACATACATACATATCAGAGACCCCCTTCTGGGATTGAACCTAGAAAATTACCCTCCGAGGCACAAGTCCAGGCAAGGTTATTTATGGAAGACCAGCAGTCGCCCATGCATACCAGCCTCCCCTCTCCACGCCACCAGTGTTATCCAAGGGAAAGGCAAAGGGGCCGATACAGCGTGGTACCTGTGACGTAGCAACTCATTTCTTCAGCTGAGTAAACTGGAGCAACGTAAAATAAAGTGTCTTACTCAAGAACATAACACGCAGCCCGGTCCGGGATTCGAACTCACAACCTCACGGTCGTAAGTTCGACTCTCTAACCACTGAGCCATGTGCCTTCACATACATAGATGCAAACATATATATATATATGTATAAGTATATATGAGTGAGTTTATGTATGCGTGTGTACACACACGTGCCCTTATTTATGAAGTCGCTTGGCGTAATGTTTTAGGGTGTTGGTCTCACGTATCGAGGGTTCACTTCCTGGACCGAGTAGCTCGTTGTGTCCTTGAGCAAGGTATTTTTTCCTCTATATTACTCGTATCTGCTCAGCCGATATTGAGCACCAATTGTGTGCTGGTGCATGCTCTCTTACCCCCCAACCGTCAGATCCTAAGAGTTTTGTTCACTTAAAGTAAAGGAAGCTGAGACGGTTTGTATGTTTGATCGCGGCTACATAGACACTTAAAACAATTAGCGAAACTATGGCACACACGCACGCACGCACGCACGCACACACACGCACACATACACACAGACACACATATTTACATACATACAAAGAACTTTTGAAGTTCTTTCCAAACATCGGAATTTTCTGAAATAACCGTCAGAATCTCTTCAAAGTCTGTACAATGATGTAGCTTTACATGCTGATGACAAAAATTACTTAAGATCAGCAAAAAAATTACTCCATCTAGAGAGAGATAAATATTATTTAATGTACACT
This sequence comes from Octopus bimaculoides, assembly GCF_046866305.1. NCBI lineage: Eukaryota > Metazoa > Mollusca > Cephalopoda > Octopoda > Octopodidae > Octopus > Octopus bimaculoides. The sequence goes on along the minus strand of NC_142929.1, from coordinate 11,224,154 downwards.
GTATTAAAATAAGAGCTATTTAATGGCAAGAAACTATTAGCAGGCTATTATCTTAAATCATTATGTCCAGCCATGTTGTTTGTAGTAACTCTCTGCATGCTAAATTCAAGTTTCAGTCGAAAATCACTACTGTCTTGAATAAAAGGCTCTCTCAGTTAATTTATCTGAAGATTAACCAGTTATTTAACAAGGCTGATAGTTGTGGCTCCGAAGTTGGAGATAGTATTCATCGTATTTTCGATAAATAGTCTCCCACGCCAAATACACGACTTGTCGCTTCGAGTATGTATGTATGTGTACGTATGCTACGATGCAAAAATTTTGAGCATAGAAATAAAAATTAAACAAAACAAAAAAAAAAGAAAATCAAATCCAACTTCAGGCGTTCTCCCACTTGTTTTTAAAATAAGGAATTAATCAAAACAGAAGACACGCGCCATCTTCAAAAAAGAGCCAAGTAAACAAATCATAAAACCCCCAAATCTTCACACTTCACTAAACTACTTCTGGTTTTCTCTTGTCAGTTCAAAGACATCGACGATCCTTCAGATCTACCCCCGTCACTTTTTACATTTTCTTCTTCTTCTTCTTCTTCTTCTTCTTCTTCTTCTTCTTCTTCTTCTTCTTCTTCTTCTTCTTCTTCTTCTTCTTCTTCTTCTTCTTCTTCTTCTTCATTCCGTTTTACTTCTTCTTCTATTTTCTTTCGTCTTCTTCTTTCTCACTCACTCGCCCACGCATGCAGCCATTTAGCACTGCCTAAGTTGTTTTTCAGTATCATCAGATCGAATTTCAATAATCGATATGTTTATATAAAGACGCTTACAATTTCACAAATTTAGTCGCCAAAGGATAAAACATGAGAAACTCTAAAAATTACCGATTCACACAGTCGGGTTTGAATAAATGCAGTTCTCTTCTACTTAACAATGAGTACGTTTTCATGGACTGATCTATCTATCTATCTATCTATCTATCTATCTATCTATCTATCTATCTATCTATCTATCTATCTATCTATCTATCTATCTATCTATCTATCTATCTATCCATCTATCTATCTATCTATCTATCTATCTATCCATCTATCTATCTATCTATCTATCTATCTATCTATCTATCTATCTATCTATCTATCTATCTGTCTGTCTGTCTGTCTGTCTGTCTGTCTGTCTGTCTGTCTGTCTGTCTGAATCTCTATGTATCTGTCTGCCTGAATCTCTCTATGTATCTGTATGTCTGTCTGAATCTCTCTCTCTCTCTCTCCTCTCTCCCCCACTCTCTCTATGTATCTGTCTGTCTGTTAGTCTCTCTCTCTATGTGTCTGTCTGTCTGTTAGTCTCTCTATCTATCATATGAATTGTAAGTAAGCAAAAAAGTATGTTTGCATATATGTATCTATCTACCTATCTGTCTGTCTGTATTTATGTATATACATACACAAGTACATATGTATATATCTATGTATCTATGTACCTTTCACTTGTTTCAGTCACTGGAATGCGGCCATGCTAGGGGTATCGCCTTGAAGGGTTTTAGTCGAAAAAATCGATCACAATACTTGTTTTTTGTTTTTAAAGCTGGTACTTATATTATCGGTTTCTTTTGTGGAATCTTAAGTTACAGAAATGAAAACAAATAAACACCAGTTGTCAAAGGGAGGCGAAGGACAAACACAAACGCACACTCACATGTACAACGGGTTTTATCCAGTTTCCGTCTTTGATCACCCAAAGACTCTACTAGAAGTCACTTGCTTGGGGTACCACGTAATGGAACTGAACCTGAAACCATGTCGTTGAGAAGCAAACTCTTTATAACACAGTCATCTCTGTGCCCAAGTTTGTATATGGTGGCCCCAAAGTCACTGAAAGGTTGCAATCTTTGATAATTCTTTTATTTTTTTACCCTTTTTTTTCTCTTCAGAGATTTTATGGACTAGGCCCTGGAAATTGATTATGGGAAAATATGGCACCGCACAACGCATCCAAGTGGTGAAATTGTTCTATCAAAATCAGGAGTCAATTATTCAAACCCAGAAAGCACCAAAGAGAATCACACCCCACAAAGTATACAATATGGTGTGTACTTACAGTGGATGAAATAATCGGGTTTTATTTCTTTGAGGACGATGATGGGAATGCTGTCACTGCGACTGGTGAGCGGTAGAGGTCCATGATTGAGAACGCTTTGCACCCGGCCATTCAAAATAGGCCCGATATGTAGTTTCAGCAAGGTGAGGTAACTGCTCATACCGCAAGAGAGACAATACAGTTTCTGAGGCAATATTTTGGAGAAAGAAAAGCTTCTCGTTACTGCAATGTCAACTGACTTGACCAGCACTGACTCGTGAAGGTACCTCAAGGAGAAGGTTTTGGAAAGGACACGGATGGGTGAAGCTGAAAATGAATGCCATTTAAAAGATGTCATTTTTCATGCACAATACGGATGTATGATGAAAAATGACTAATGCAAATTAATCTCCATTATTTCCTCTATATTGAATTAAAATTTCATACACCTATTTGTAAAAATAACGGAGTTATTAAAAATCAAAACCCCTCAGTGACTTTTGGACAACCCTGTATATAACGAATAAAACAAAACTATAAGAATGCGTATGTAATTTAGCTAAAAGGTTCTCAATAAATTGCAGTAGACTGTGATAAGATTTATACAGAGATGAAATCTTAGTGTTCGCTCTTCGAAGTCACCCAATTGCGCATGTCGGACTGGTGCTGATTATTTTTTTTTGTCGGTTTGTAATTATTGGTTGAATGTTCGAAACTCTCATTAAAAAAAGATGAAGAAAAAATTCTTTAACCCCCCCCCCCAGACAAATGCCATAAAATTTAGAAGCCACAAAAAAAGATGTAGTGTATTGAAGTGATAGTGTTTGTAAGAGAGAATAACGGAATGGTTAGGGTTACGGAACTTCCGAGTAAGTTTTGATTGATTGAGACGCGCGGTGAGTCATTACGAACGAAATACGAATTATGTAGCTTAATTGAGTGAGATGGGTGGAACGTTGTTGTCCAGAAAACAGATTTTAAATAACGTGGTTTGGTCGGTTGAGTGGTGTTGTAAGTTACTGCCGATAAAACAGAGAATGAACTGTGTGATTGGTTGTGATGTGTGGTGAATCATGGCCAATAAAACAGAAAGAATCTTGTAGGTTGATTGGTTAAGAAGGCTTATAAAGCAGTGCGATAATAAAATATGATAGGATTGGCTGAGATGTGAAGTGAATCATGACTATGAAACGGGGAGTGAATTATATATTGGACGAGATGTGTGGTAAGTTAGAACCCATAAAACCGGGAGCAAAGATAATGTATTATATAAATATATTGACATAATAATATAATGATGATATCGTACTGTAAGCTATGTAGCCAACCAACAAACTCCCTTATAAGAAGAATCTCTGAATACAAACTATTTCTCTAATTGTCTAACTTATTAACCAAACATGACACTCATTAACTCATTATTGCATGAGAAGCGCATGGAATCCTGAACTCAGTTGAAACCGACTCTAGCAATCAAGGCAGAGAGAAAAACCGTCAACCACTGCCAAGAGAATAATTATGGGGTATGAAAGTAAATCTATGAGGAATGCTTTAGTTACCCTAGACCAACAAACCAACCTGAGAACGAATGTGATATGAAAAAAATGAAGATCGTCTTGGCCGAATATACTGTCTCGTGGAAAGTGTTTGATGAAGTCTTTCAATGAAAGCGCGTTAAATTCGAGAATCTTTTACAAGATTGAACGGAGAAAGGTTGGCAGGTATAGTTGTTTCTAGTTAAGGTTGGCTGAACTGTTATGCAGAATTCTTACAGTCAGTGGAATGACAGGAAAACAGGAAAAGACAGCGCTCGCAGGATTAAGGAGGCAGCAGGAAAAGTCTATCGTCTGTTATGAGCAAGAAAGTGGAAGAGCTAAGCTGGAAGCCAGGAGGAAGAGGTGGGTATGGATTTAACCACCACTTCCAATGGGTCGGCAGTGGAGGGTGTTACGATTTATAGTCAAAAATTCCAATGAACATTAGATATCATCTGGTAACATGAACTTCCCATGACCAGCTTCATTCTTCGAGAAAAAAAACGAAGGGGAAGTGTCTTTTGTTTGTTCCTTCTAGAGCCATGCTTGGCTCATAAGGGCCGTTTTCCTGGTTTCATTGGCGTATAGGTTTCCTACCTGGACGGGACGTCGGTCCGTCGCAGGTGAGCTGCTAGATGCAGGAGGAAAGAGTGAGAACAAATTGTGGCGAAAGAGTCAGCAGAAGTTCGCCATTGCCTTCTGCCGGAGCCGCGTGGAGCTTAGGTGTTTCGCTCATAAACACGCACATCGCTCTGTCTGAGATTCGAACCTGCGATCCTTCGACCGCAAGTTCGCTGCTCAAACCACTAGGCCATGGGCTTCGCAGTGCCTTCTTTTAGATGTAACTATTTTCAATTTTATGAAATAGTGTAATCATAATGTATGAATATCATACAATGATATAAGATAATAATATAAAATCAAACTTGTATAATGTTATGTCAAAATACCCGTTGGATATGCGGGTATTTTGAAAATACCTCACAGAATGACGACTGTGCTTTTCATAGTTAAGGGCTACCCTTTGACAAGGCATAGTAGCCGTTCAGCCACCTTGCAAGGGATACGGCGAAGTCATGGAACTGAAGCGCAGCAGATTATGAAGAGGCAGCGGAAGAGTTAAACTGTGTTAACGGTGCTTCTTAAATTGGTGATGAACAGAGGAATCCTAGAACGGCCAGAATCACCAAGTTCTCAAGTTCTCACAAGAGAGTTACTGAAACGCATCCATAGAGGAGGCATCCACGGTTGTGTAATCGACCAATGCAAGTTTCATTATGATTGAAGTTCCCATTTCAAATTTATACTGTATCGCTCGCTGTGTTGTTGAAACAAGAGCGCATTCTGCTGAGGCTGGATGTGTTTATCGTCGAAACGTTAATCGTGTAAATTATCCTGGTTTAGCTAGCTTGCTATAGAGGCAGCTTGCCCAAAAATTCAGTTCAACGAGCAGTATAATGTACCAAATGCTACAGAAATGGGTGTACTATTTAACGAGAGAAGTACTGAGTATGAAGTAGGTTGAAACAAGATTTATTCGACTGAACTCTTGTGAGTTATCATTCAGAGTCTCTTGTTTCCGTTCATCAAGCGACTGAGGATAACTCCGGCGAGTTGTAGCTTTTGTTGGAATAAAAACTGGTAAACAAAAATATAAAAATAAAATAGACAAACCGAACAAAAATTATTAAAATAGAAACCACAAAAGGGTATTATAAAAACCAGGAAGAGCTATTGGCGTAGTGATATATAATAAGTTGTGATTGATTGAGACTATAAAGCAGCGAGTGAATTATGCACTATGATTGGTTGCTGTACTGATCGAACGGATCTATGATCAAAGGCTTTTTAACTGTAACTGTTGTGCCTTTTTGCGTATCTAGAATTCTATTGTCTACATTGCTCATTCTTTTCTGCATGGGTGGGGTGCGTTTTGAAAGAGATTTGGCTGTTATTTCTAACAGATCAAGCGAGCAGGTCGAGACTGTCTTATCGGCTCACAGTGCGATTAGTTGAGACGTGTGGTGAGTCATGATTCACAAACCAGAAAGCGAATTAAGTGGTGTGATTGGTTGAGATGTTAGATGAATCATGGCCATAAAATAGAGAGCAAATTATGCAATGTGATTGGCTGAGGTGTCGTTAAGATATGGCTTTTGGGACAGCGAAAATAATATAATATAAAATACTATAACGTAATAATATAAACATAATATAACATAAAAATATAAGCATATAACGATGAAATAAATTATATATGATGATAAAGCAGCCTATGATAATACAATAGTGTAATAATATAATGTAGTAATATAATGATAAAATAATATAATGTTATGAGAAGTAAATAGAGTAAAATAAGACAGGTGCGAAAGAGTGATAAGAAGTAATGTTTCAGAAGATGGAAATGGAAGTTCGAATAAAGAAAGTGAAAATCAACATGGAGATGTAAAATTGGTTTCAAATTTCGGCGCAAGGTCAGCAGTTTTGGGGGATGGGTAAGTCGATTACCTCGGTCACTGTGCTCAACTGTTATTTATTTTATCGACACCAAAAAGATGAAAAGCAAAATCGGCCTTGGTGGAATCTGAACTCAGGATGAAAGGACGGACGAAACGGCTCAAAACATTTTTGCCCGGCGTGCTATCGATTCTGCCAGCTTACCACCTTGATTGAAACGTAATACTGAGTGGTAGTAAGGCAACGATCTAGCAGAAACGCTAGCACACCGGGCGAAATGCTTAGCGGTATTTCGTCTGTCTTTACGTTCTGAGTTCAAATTCTGCCGAGATCGATTTTGCCTTTCATCCTTTATGGATCGATAAATTAAGTGCCCGCTGCGTACTGGGGTCGATCTAATCGACTGGTACCCTCCCCAAAATGTCGGACCTTGTGCTTAGAGTAGAAAAGAATCGTTAGCACGGGTAAAATGCTTAGCGTCATTTCGTTCGTCATTACTTTCTGAGTTCAAATTCCACCAAGGTCGACTTTGCCTTTCATCTTTTCGGGGTCGATAAAACAAGTACTAGTAGAGCACTGGGGTCAATGTAATCGACTTAGCCCCTCTCCTGTGACAAAATTTGAAACCACTAATGAGTGGTAAAGTAATTGCAGTAGAAACATTTTTAGAGAAAGACGAACTTTTGACTGCCTCTTAATCTGTATATAGGGACATGGCTTTTAATAGATTTTACATTATGAAAATGTTATTGTTGCCTGTGGCAATGTAGATTAAATGAGTCCAGAGCAACCTTTGTATGGCTAAAGTAATTCCATCTTCTAAAAGATGAACATTTACTATGACCATTTGATTGAAGCGTAATACTGAGTGGTAGTAAGGCAGTGATCTGGCAGAATCCTTAGCATACAGGGCGAAATGCTTAGCGGTATTTCGTCTGCCGTTACGTTCTAAGTTCAAATTTCGCCGAGGTCGACTTTGCTTTTCATCCTTTATGGATCGATAAATTAAGTACCAGTTGCGTAGTGAAGTTATTGGGGTTTTGTTCTTTTACTAACGGTACACACACACACATCGCGCGCGTTGGCAATATATTAATTTTTTATGAGTATTAGAACATAATTTAAAAAACTTTGCTAATTGTTTGCCGAAGTAATTTTTCAATTAGTCTAATATTGCAATGTTTTAATGCCTCGAAGTTGATATTAAAAATATAATGCGAAATTGTTATCAGATCAAATATGCTGCAAGAAAATGTTATCGCTGTAAACACAAAAATATAAACACTGTGAGTAGTCAGTTCATCGCGTTTCCCAATCAGACTGTTGGGTGCATGCATTTCGGAGTGGTTATCTGCTCTTCAGTAACAGCGAAGAGGAGATACATGAGGCAGGTCCCTCTTGACAGAAAACATTGGTTCTGTTTTTCGTACAGTTGTGCCTTATTCAATGTAAGGGATAAAGCAACGGTGAGGGAGAGAGAGAAAGAGATGGAGAGAGAGGGAAAGAAAGAAAATGAGGGAGAGAGAGAATTCCTCTGTCTTAAAGGGTAGGACAGATAGTGCTTTCTTTTAGAAGCACCTTCGTATTAAACGAAGAAGAAGTGTTTGCCAGTCTTCTTTATTTTACTGGGATGAAAATATTCATGGTTTGGACGTTAAGCCTAAGTTATTGTTGATTAATGAAGCAATTCGTGCGCACACACGCATTCGTTCCTTAATTGGTTTAAGGAACTGCATAAAATTAAAGCAGTTCTCAGAGTTATAAATAGCATTAGAGGTTTCGTAGTTGTAACGAAAATAAACAAATCATCCGAAGACGCGCAACTACGCTAGGATCAAGAAATTCTCAAATATGAGGAAATTTTATAACTGATGAACCAAGAGAAGAGATTTAAATATATTTCTATTTCTACTTATTTTTGAGTTCGTTTCCTATATACAATGTATCTGTTTGAACGTTTAACATAAATATTAAACGTAAAGTAACTTTCTTCAACCTACGTTTTCCAGTATTATGATAAATGCCGTTGTATATCTATGTAACACGTAGTTTAATTTTAAACAGGGCAAATATTATGATAATATTAAGGTAGGGAGCTGAAAGGGGTGTTAGCATGTCGTGCAAAATGCTTAGCGGAGTTTCGTACGGCTTTGCGTCCTGAGTTCAAATTCTGTCGAGTTTGTCTCTATTTTACTATAAACATATAAGCTATAACTAAACATGTACGCGAGTATATATATAAACGTAATATATATATATATACATACATATAAATCACAAACTGATAAATACATTACCGAGACGTCATTAGTTTCCTCATTATTAAATCCTGTCAACTTAAGTAATTCTACGCTTTGATAATTTAACTTTATAGTTATTAGTAAAAGTTATTATGGATATTAAAGGCTTATGTTATAAATATTATCTCTAGCGTTATTTATATCAAAGACAAATTATTTAGAATAATATTCTAGGTTATTAAAAAGACCAAGGTAATATTTTGTAGAGCTATGCAATTTGAAGGTGCATGGCTCAGCGGGTAGAGCACTGGGCTCACAATTATCAGATAGTGATTTCGAATCCTTGACCGGGCTGTGTGTTGTGTTCTTGAGCAAGACACTTTATTTAACGTTGCTCCAGTTTACTCAGCTGTAGAAATGAGTTGCAACGTCACTGCTGCTAAGCTGTGTCGGCGTATGTTTTTTTCCCCTTGGATAACATCGGTGGCGTGGGGAGAGGGGAGACTAGTATGCATGAGCGACTGCTGGTCTTCCATAAACAACCTTGCTCGGACTTGTACCTCGGAGGGGAACTTTTTAGGGTGCAATCCCATGATTATTCATGACCGAAGGGGATCTGTTTTCTAAACTTTATTTAATTAGGCATTAATTTAATCAGGATGTAACAAGAATTGGTAAATATAATTTTCTCTTAATTTCTGTGTCTGGAAGACTTCTGCTCATAGTCTTTATAAACCCTATAATGCCAGTTTGTGATTAATGCGGTTGACATCCTGCTTAAACTGAAAAGCCATCAACGGTGGGAAAAGAACAGGAGCGCAGAGGTAATTAATTAATAGCTAGTGTAGGGCTTGTGGGTTTATCACGACATTGTTAGGAGAAGAAACGAATGAATCGAGAGTGCCTGAGTGGAAGTGATTTGTAATAAGACAACTCGTTCTGAGCAGAACAGGCCATTGTAAATCATGATCGAAACGACAGAGAAATAAGACGGTACTTATGTAGACCAGATAGTGGAGCGTGTCTGCGATAATCAGTTGAATGGCCTTTCTTTGGATGAAAGATGGATGAAGCCCATGAGGACAATTTTAACAGAAGGCTCGCGTGGCAGACACGCTCAAAAGCTTTGATAACGTTGATGGGTAACAACACAAATTTCACAACATGCGCATGTTGACATTGTTTAAAAAGGATAATTAGCAGTTAAGCTGAAATGTGTCTTATTAGAGGTGTTTTCCAGCAAACATTGTGGACTGTTTCTTTAGCTAAGCAATACGAGTTAAGGGGACAGTTACGTGCTTTAGTTATATAGTAAAGTGGAGGTGCAATGGCCCAGTGGTTAGGGCAGCGGACTCGCGGTCGTAGGATCGCAGTTTCGATTCCCAGACCGGGCGTTGTGAGTGTTTCTTGAGCGAAAACACCTAAAGCTCCACGAGGCTCCGGCAGGGGATGGTGGCGAACCCTGCTGTACTCTTTCACCACAACTTTCTCTCACTCTTACTTCCTGTTTCTGTTGTGCCTGTAATTCAAAAGGTCAGCCTTGTCACACTGTGTCACGCTGAATATCCCCGAGAACTACGTTAAGGGTACACGTGTCTGTGGAATGCTCAGCCACTTGCACGTTAATTCCACGAGCAGGCTGTTCCGTTTGATCGGATCAACTGGAACCCTCGACGTCGTAAGCGACGGAGTGCCAACAACAACAATATATAGTAAAATAGCTGTAACTGCCATCACTAAATCTATTTTGGTTTAATTTAGTCAGGTTAGATGAAACTAAGGTGTAGTGGAGTAGGATAGGATCACAGCATTTCAAATAAAAAATTTATGGTGCTGATAGAGAAATTTGTGTCGAAAGGAAATGCTTATTATAATGAAAAACAATATTCGTTAGTCATTGAGTTTACTACTTTTAAATTACGTGAGGCGTATTGTACAACCATTTTTCTACATAAATTTCGGTTATCTCAACGTTATCAGAAAATAGTTAGAAACCTTCATCTAAGTAATGCCGCGTTATAATGCGAGAAATGGTCATTAAAATGGTGCTCATTAGCGGAAACCTTGGATATTCTAAGAGAAAAGTTCTTAACTAAGCTCTTTGTTATTGATCTTGTGTGGTTAGACTATTTATTAACATGACTTTAATGATTCGGTAGGTTTTCTATATCGGTTGTAGAGACCATTACTTAAATTAAGAGTAACATCTACGAAGATGACATATTAATGTTAACTTCTAAGGTTATAGCTATGCTTAAGGTTTTGATGAAAATGTCTGCGTCTTTCAAAATTCTATCCAGAATATATGGTTATAATTAGCGAAACATAGTAATCCTACATTTTGATATAATCCTCTCAAGGTATATTCACATTGTTTAAATACGCCACACGAGGCCAAACTTAAAGTTACAGTGAAGCCTTGTATATATATATATATATATATATATATATATATATATATATATATATATATATATATATATATATATATATATAAGAAATCGAGTATTTTCACCAGTAAATATTTATTACGCGTTACTTAATCCTAACAAACATACATATGTTAGGAAAAAAGGAGAATTCTCAACAACCCATGCTACAAGCTACTGACGATATCATTGGAGAGTGAAGGCTTGTTAGGGGTTAGGGGTGTACGGCTCACGATAGTAAAGTCATAAGTTCGATTGCCGACGACGAGTTGTGTTCTTGAGCAAGACGCTTTAATTCACGTTATTTATATATATATATATATAGGAAAATGTGTTGTTGAAAATGCACCTAAATTTCAAAACCTCGTGAATGTTTAAAATACATTTTTTACATATATACCAAACTAGTTTCAACAATATTTTTTGTTTATCAATGGTAAAAGTTTAAAATTAGAAAAACATCTTAGTAATTTCAACCAGAAAGCAATGTTTCACTTATAGAACACGTCTTTTATCTAACGATATATAGGATTGTATTTGGTAATAGAATTTATGTTTCATATATTAAAATAATTAAATGCAGTTTGAAAATTTCGCGACACATAATATAATCATATATGTATAAACTACACACAAGAGTTTACAAAATAAAAATTCGTTTTAAATATTGCTGCAGTAACACTGTAAACTATCTGTTATGATTGCTTCTTTATACCTTTTTGTGTATTCGTCTTCATTAGAGTTAAAGAACGAGTATTTTAGCAGTCATTACAGATCAGAATAAAGACCATTTTGAAAACTTACAAAGAACGAATATTTTAGTATAGTCTTTTTTTTAGATGCTTCAAATTTCCATTAAATTTTATTGATCTCTAAATGCTAAGTTTTCTATACGCTCTCCCTTGCAGAGACGCTCTATGGATTTAATCGTTGCAAAGTAAGTTTTTTTCGCCAGCAATAATGTAAAGGCCCTGTTGCTACCAATGCTAAGTGCATCTAATGTAATATTTCATTTTAATCTAAAAAATTAGAAATCACATTTTCTATGTATTTTTTTCAGAATATATTTATCGATTGATATACTAGAGGGAATTTCAGCCATGTTGATTTTAATGTAGAAGAGTTTAACCCTTTCACATTTCTGATGGTGTTGTTGTTGTTGTTATTAGTTTTTCTTCTTTTATATTCATTTCCATTTCTTGGCAAGTGTCTTCCTGACACCTGGGGCAAAAGAATTCAGTGTACAGGCCAAAAAAGTAAACACACCAGATCGTTAATTTACAAAATCAAATGAAGTTATGTAGAAATATTATTATTATTATTATTATTATTATTATTATTATTATTATTGTTATTGTTGTTGTTGTTGTTGTTGTTGTTGTTATTGTTATTATTATTATTATTATTATTATTATTATTATTATTATTATTATTATTATTATTATTACTTGGGGATACATTGATGTGTCTCTTCATGTAACACACAGTTATTCACTTTCGACTTTCAGTAAAATAATAAAAGTCTTTCAAATACTTAGAAAGTGATATTGATTTTGAAAATAAAAATAAACAATATGAAATAGAACACGTGATCCCCCTTTTGTTAAGCGCTCGCTCTTCGAGCTAAGTACGTGTCTCTGTTTCAATTCTCATACATGTTTCGCTTGATTTATCCTGATTTTGTTGCCTTGATTTTGGAAAATGGGTAATAAACTCGACTTTCATATCTTGTTCTCTGAAATAAGTAAAAATATTCTCTATTAAAAGATATTTATAATAAAGAACAACTCATAATTTGATGAATGATAATGTCTCAGTTCTGTTGGAAATAACAGATTTCTTTGATAAGGTGAGAATGTCAGAAAAAATACTGATTGGCAAGACTGCAGAGAATAACAATTAACGTATAACAGCAACAACTACAATAATGGTTTAAAATTTTGGTTCCAGGTCAGCAAATTCGGAGAGGGCATATGTTGATTATATCGAACCCGGTCCTCAACTGGCACTTATTTTATCGACCCCGAAGGATGAAAGGCAAAGTCGACCCCGGTGGCATTTGAACTCAGAACGTAAGGACGGATGAAATGTCGCGAAGCATTTTTCCCGGCGTGCTAACTTTTCTGCCAGCTCGCCGCCTTATAAAGTTATCCAGTTTGGTTGCGGATGTAGTCAAGTTGATTGACAAAAAAATACTTAGATGCTATTTATTTGAGTTATCGTAAAAGGATCCAAAGCTGGAAGGGATCCAAAGTTGACCTGTTAAGGCTCTTTTCTCCTCAGAGTGAAGAAACCTCATCAATTCTTCTAATCGCTCTTTCCTCGCTGATCTATGGACATCAACTCTCTACTGTAGGTACATGGCTATAATGAATTTAGTGGAAGGCGTTAGTCAATCATAACCACCCCCAGTACTTGACATTTATCATGAACAAATTGCTTGACTGCCCAGGAAAATATCCAGTAATTGAAAAACATCATTAAATAGAAATAAATATCGAAAATATTGAAGGAAAACTGCGTGCGCAGCACTTGTAAAATTTATTGCTGATAACCACGAATGATTAATGTAACACACACGTTCATGATATTCAATCTAACACCACGTGTAAATTGATTCCGTTCTTCACCACAGTATAAAACAATTACACATTATACAAATATATAACGTATCGTTCAACTTAAAGTGAAGAAAAGGGGGAACGAGCGCTTTGAATGATAAATGGCGCATGCGTGCAGAACTTGACATCGCCCAAAGCATATAAGTCGGTATCTGGACAAATATGATATCAATCTTAACAAAGCGCCGGAATTTATTCTTCAAGTCTTGCAAATAAAACAAATAGAAAATTCATGAATGGATTCGAGGGAAATATGTTTCTGTTTGGCGACTTTCGACCGCCCCCTAAACTACGACAATGTACTTGTATGAAATTTGAATTTAAATGTAACACAAAGCCTCAGAAGAATAGTAAACTTAAAAAAGATATGCTCTCAAAATGAAAGAAATATCATTAACGTAAATAGAAGATTTAAAAGGAAGAAAGAAAGACTATAAAACCAAAGTAACAAAACAGAAAAAAAAAATGGACTCACAGAAATACCATTGAGAAAGTAAATAACGCAGATAGAACTAGTAAGTACAAAACCAAACAGACCGAAATCTTAGAACATCTACAGAGTATAACTAACAAAAAATAACTTGAACAAAACTATAAATGAAGAGAAATGAAAGAAAAATTAAGAATAGGAAACCATAACAATCTAAAGACAGAAATAATTCAATAATGGCAAAGAACAGAATATCTTTCAATGGACCAAAGTAAGAAATTCTCAACAATAAAAAATACAACCTGCAACCTGAGAAACTTGTAATTTATAAAACAGACGCTATGTCATTATCATAAGGCTGAATAAGATAATATATGCAACATCTATTGGTTCCGTTACTGTCTCTGTTTTCTAGTTACTCAGGGCAGGAAACCCTCAAGAGGATCTTATTGATATAAGCGTAATATGTTCCTGGCTTTAAGGGTGTCGCGAAAGGCCTGGTTGGACGCCCAACCATCTGAGTTCTTTTACAGGGCTTAGAAAAGCTGAAGGACCGCTGCAATAAGTGTGTGAATTTGAGAGGGAAATGTGTTGAATAAAATCATAATTAACTGATCCTCCTGTATTTTCTTTTGCTCAAAGCCAAGAAGTTTTCAGCATCCCTTCATAGGATATCTACTCCGTATCATTTATCTCATTGCATTTTCCTGTACTCTCAACAGGGAACAGTTCTGCAATTTCTCTATGGTCTCCATCCAATCATATGTTGGTTTGTCTGTTTCGACGTTTACAATCTGCCCGTTTTTGCATCAGAAAAATGAAGACACACCAAAGATGAATGTCGTCACTAATAAATATCTCTTACTTTGACTCTTGTGGTGTCTGCTCTCCATCAGTATTGTGACACTGGTTTGTAGGCAGTTGTGTAACGCACTAGCTATGTCTGTCTTTTTTTCTTAAATTCTATCTTTTGCTTTGAATAATTACGCATATTGTTCCATTGTATCTGTCTCAAGCGACTGAGCATATGCTATTCCATACGTTTATCAAAATCTCTGGTAATTACTCTTTGCTAAGCGTGATAAAAATCATAATATCTATGCAGAGGTAAATTATTTTCTCTTTAACGTTGTTCAATAAGGGGCAAAGGTATTGGTCCATCGTACTTTATCACGCAGCTTTTCCAAGCAGACTTTTTCTCCGAAGGATAATCCAGACTTAGGATTCACTCTCTCGAAATTTACGCGGGGGTCTAATGCCGCTCTTGTTATCATTAATCGAATCTTTAAAAATCTTCAGAATTGTTTTATGCCAGGAAATTCTTATTTGTTACTTGCAACATAAATACATTTTTCTTTTTGCTTCTGTCTGTTGTCTGCAAAAAAACAGACTTGTCTTCATGCGAAATTTTTTTGATGCTTTTAAATACTGCTTTGTTTGTTTACGACTACCAGAAGAGAAAAATTACTCTGTCGCAAATTGAAGTATTTTTTGTTATTTAAAAAAAATCCAAACGCGTAAGAATTAATGCAATCAATTAAATTTGCATTGTCTCTCTATCTGGAAGTTCCTCTTTAAAAATGTCTTTCCATCTAGTTTCATTAGGTAAAAATCCACCATTTGGTAGAGCTAAAAGAAATACGTAGAGTAGCTAAAAACGTAATACTAATAATGATGAAGGCAATAATAATAAATCTTTCTATTCTAGACACAAGGCCTGTAATTTTGTGGGGAGAGGAAATAGTTGATATTATTGACCAAGTGCTTGATAGGTACTTAATTTTATCGACTCTAAGTTGATTCCAACAGGAATTGAGCTCAGATCGTAAAGATCTGGAAGAAACACCACCAGGTATTTTGTCCCACATTCTAAGGATCCGTCTTACTCACCACTTTATCGTAATAATAACAGTTTCATGTTTTGACACAAGGCCAGCGATTTTAGGAGAGTGGGGTAAGTCGATTACGTCCGACCCAGTACTCAACCGTTACTTATTTTATCGACCCTGGAAGGATGAAAGACAAAGTCGGCCTAGGCGGAAATAATAATAATAACAACAGCAGTAATAATAACAACAACAACAACAATAATGATGCGGTACCAGGCAGTGGCTCTCATGGCTTCTGATCTTAACTGATTGGAAGCGTTATCATGTACATCGTTTTGTCTTGGTATAAAAGCTGGGCTACAGCATATATTCTGCTCAATACCACAGATTTGCTTGTCAGTTGCTTGACCTTAACCAGTTGAGCATGTCTCTTAGTAGCTGAGGATATGTGCATCTCTGATCACGAGCAGAAGTAGTGGGGGAGCATCATAGCCATGTGCTGAGAGGAATTCTTTGGGGTTTGAAGAATTCATCCCTGAAAACATGGGTGTTTTGTTCATCATACTTAAAACAAACATTATTCTGGAAAATTTTGAGCGGGATGGGCTACTTGACCTGAAGAAAATTCTAACTGGGTCCCACCTTCAAGGTGATGCGCTGTTTATCTTGATATGAGATCACCATGTCGCGCACATATGGTTGTGATGCATGTGTCCGGTGTACCTTTATCAGACAGGTAGTCATGATGGGTATATTTGGCTTCGTATATTTTACCCGGGTGTCACTTTGATGGCATACACTGCTTTCTCACTCAATAATAATAATAATAATAATAATAATAATAATAATAATGGTTTCAAGTTTTGGCACAAGGCCAGTAATTTCGGGGGAGGGAATAAATAGATTACATCGACCCAGTGATCAACTGGTACTTATTTTATCGACCCCGAAAGATGAAAATCAAAGTCGACTTAGGCGGAATTTGAACTCAGAACGTAAAGACACATGAAATACCGCTAAGCATTTTGCCCGGCGCGCTAACCTTTCTTATTTCTTTATTGCCCACAAGGGGCTAAATATAGAGGGGACAAACAAGAACAGACAAAGGGATTAAGTCGATTACATCGACCCCAGTGCGTAACTGGTGCTTACTTTATCGACCCCGAAAGGATGAAAGGCAAAGTCGACCTCGGCGGAATTTGAACTCAGAACGTAGCGGCTGACGAAATGCAGCGAAGCATTTCGCCGGGCGCGCTAACGTTTCTGCCAGCTCGTTGCCATTAACACAACGCATATTATACACACAGCACGCAATACAAACACTAACAAAACAAGCGACTCAAGCGAAATCTCATAACATAACAAACTGATGCAAATACAATAACAACACCAACGAAACAAGAACACACACAATGCTGCACACTCTTCAGGAACACGGAGATAAAGCAGGTGATGCAATAGAAAGCGATGCTGTAGGAACCTGAAACTATCGAACAATAACAATGATGGTGATGTTGACTATGATGATGAATTCTTATTCAAACGCTTTGAAATTAGTTGTCATTGAACTGGTTAGATTTATATATCGTACATACACATATATATATACACACGTATATATATATATATATATTATTCATTACCTTATTTCTGAACTTTGTTATAAACTTCTTAATTTAGACAGAAGATTATCTTTACAATGTGGTAATCATTTATCGCACATTTTATTTCATTTGACCTGCCGTATCTTCCGTACGTCCTTAATTATTCAACTACTGCTATTGAGATCAACACAAAAAACCCCCATCAGTTTCAGTAATCTCATACTATCAATGCTGGAACGCTAATATAGGTTAGAGGCCAATCTTATTTCTCTGAAAATATAATATTAGCCATATGTGCAACTGTGTCTTTAATTACTTGCTATATTGGTTCGGCTTACATACAATTAAATAGGCTTAATCATTTTATAATCATACAACGTAACATTTTATCAGCTTTCAGTGCAGTGACAATCAGCAGCAGCGCTTAGGGCACTTCCATTAAAACGCCCATCATTTTTCTATTCTCGAGGCAAAGACAACAGACGATATTCTATTTCCAATAAATTGCTTTGATCGAGCATTTTTATTTATGTTGGAAAATTGACTTATTAATTTAGAATTGCACCGAAATTATCTCTTAGAGGTTTTGCTATGTAATTGGATGTTGCTATAAAGACCCAATGAGTTTTCAAATATCAACACGTATAAAGACGCGCGCGTGCACACGCACACATATATATTAGCGAAATTGTTCGAACTTGTAAATGAAACAAATCAGCAATTGATAAATTCCTAATTCGATGTTTAGTAAGAAAACTGTTTCTAATTGAATCTTTGTGAATTTTTCGTATTGTCAGGACACAGGAATTTCTCTGTGGTTACAAAGTTTGCTTGGCTCCACATGGTTCTGCGCTATGTTCTGGACGGCACTATGAGTAAAATGCTTTCTTTTGTAGTCTCAATTTTTGAGTTGAGAATTGTAGCATGGAACTGTGAAAACCCATCGAAATGATCTCTGTCTGTCTGTCTATCTATCTGACTGGCTCCCTCTCTCTTTCTCTTTATCTCCCCCTCTCTCTCTCTCACACACACATATGTACATAAATGTCCCTAGATACGCTGAAACCGATGAGTTCCCCGTAAGTCCTTTTACGACTAAAAAGCACATCGTCTCTTTCTAACATGTGTATCGAGTACTCATTCAAACCATGGTCTTCCCAATTCCATACCACACACACACACACACACACACACATTTATATATATATATGTAGTGAGAATTTACAAAAAAACAAGACGAAGACGGGTGTGTAAACAAGAAACAGATGTATTAATTTAACGCTCGGGAAGTGAGAAAATCTTTTACCTTTCGAGCCTACGTTATTCGACAGAAAGGAACACAAAAATAAACAGGGAGAGAAAATAGAAAATATGTACATATATGTATGTGTGTTTTCGTACATGGAACTTTCGCAGGTGCATAGGATGCAAACACCAGCGGGAAAACAAAAAATCCAGTGACTCTCAAACGAAGTCTCTTACGAGACTTGTTCTTCACCGCGTTGCATAAATACTTTTGTCACGTTCACCGTCAAAAATACAACTGAATCAATGATTGAGTAACTGGAAACCTGGAATCAATGGTGCTATTGTTCACCACTGTCAATGTAAGATAATAAAAATGGAATTACATATGTAAAAGTTTTGCAGTCTAAAAATAAAACCTACTATGTTGAATTGTGTCAAATTACATATTTGTTATCATTTTTTGTAACTCTGAATTAGAAAATTCATAAAGCAGAGTTTTAGATTTGCAAGTATATTTTTTAGTCATTGTATTTACATTTTTGGTGCTGTCCAGAATCATTTCTAAGAGGAAGGCAGACGGTTGCGTTTGCTTGCCGGGTTGATAGAGTGGTGGCTAAAAGATTAAAGAATTCCTTGGCAACTTTGGGTAGCTGGTTCAGTGAGAGAGAGAGAGAGAGAGAGAGAGAGTGAGAGCAAGAACGAGAGAACAAGGGGAGAGAGAGAAAGAGGGAGAAAGAGAAACAAAGAGAGATACACACACACAGAGGGAGAGTAGGAGAGTGAAGGAGGGAGAAAGAGAAACAAAGAGAGACACACACGCACAGGGGGAGAGTAGGAGAGAGAGAAAGAGGGAGGGAGAAAGAGCGAAAGAGAAAGAGAAAGAGAGAGTGAGAGGAAGTGAGAGAGAGCAAGGGGGAGAGAGAAAGAGGGAGAAAGAGGGAGAAAGAGAAACAGAGAGAGAGATACACAGGGAGAGTAAGAGAGCGAGAGGGAGGGAGAGAGAGTGAGAAAGAGAGATAGAGTCAACTCTTCCCGAGTACTTCATTCGTTTCGTCTTTTATGCACCTTGAAGGGATGAAATACAAAATTGGTCTGGGCGGAATTTGAACGCAGAGCACAGAGAACTGGAAAAATGTTGTGAAGTGATCTACCCGACTCATGAACAACTCTTTCACAATTTTCCGCTTCGTGGTAGACTTCATTCGGTATCAGGCAGTCAGCTGGTTCCTGTAACAACATTTGGTTCATGCAATTGATTCTTGAATCCTCTCTTTGCATTGGCACAGATATGTCTCTGTACCAAGAAGTTCCTTTCACGACCCCGTGGGTTTGATCACAATGCACAACACCTTCAGCAAGTGTCTTCTTCAATTATAGCTTCGGATGTACCAGAGGGAGAGATAGAGATAGATAGATAGAGAGAGGGAGAGAGAGAGAGAGAGAGAGAGAGAGAGAAGACAAAGAGCGATAGAGAGAGAGAGTGAAAGAGAGAAAAATGGAGAGAGAGTGAAATTTGGTTGATATCTACTTTGAGAAGTTACCTCAAAACACACACACACACATATATATATGTATATGTATGTATATATATCTATATATATATGCATGATACATACACATTTACCCTGTGAAAACGTATCGTCATTATTTTTTAATTTTTCATACATATAAACACAGAATAAAATTATTCTCCATTTATGTTAATAGTTAAACTTGTAATTACACAATATATATATATATATATATATATATATATATATATATATATATATATATATATATATATATATATATATATATATATATATATATATATATATATATATATTAGAATAGTTTGACGTATTTTCAAATTTTTTCTGTCTGTCTATATATCTGTATTTGTGTGTGTGTGTGTGTGTGTGTGTGTGTGTGTGTGTGTGTGTGTGTTTAAATCAGAGTCAAATTTATGTGTAACTTATTGAATTTATCAATTCAGTATCAAACTGAAATAATTACTTCAGTCGATAAGATCGATGAAACCAATAAAAGAAGTAAAGAACTGAATTGCTGAAACCAACTACCAGAATGATCGGAGTAACTTACCGATCTAATCATTACTCGGAAATGGCGTGTAGCTTGTTAATTTACAATAAACATTTTTCTCATCGAGATAACAAAATGTAATTTTCTTTAAACGAAAAATATATTTGAAATTACGCTATGCCTGCAACACACACACACACACACACACACACACACACACACACACACACACACACACACGCACGCACGCACACACACACACACGCACACACAAAAAAAGGAAAAAAGATGAGATGGATACGGTAGAACGCTTTTGCCCATAGGGATTCTAAATTGCGGTGACGTAGCGCTAAATGTTTTTAAACTTTAGAATTAAGCACAGATTTTCCTTTTTAATGAACAATTAATTTGTTTGCAGTAAATCTAAAAAGCAGGAACGTTGCAGACACAATGTTGAAAAATAAGCGAACTTAGCTATATCCAAGTTAAATTTTATGCATATATTTTTGTGCTGGTATTCTTGTATTTAATGACCAATGTTAATTAAGAATATTGTAGCATTTATTCTCAATCGACTTGATTACAAATGTGTAACATCGATTTTTGAAGCGTTAACCGTTAAATTCGAATAAACAGCACTGTAAAAACGATCCCAGATTTGTAGGTAAGACCAAATGGGAGGTTGTAGTCTTCATGTTTTTCCAAATGTATTTTTTCTGCTACAGGCACAAGGCCTCAAATTTTTGAAGAGGGGTAGGGGTAGTTGTTTATATCGATCACAGTACATGACTGGTACTGATTTCAACGGCCGCAAGAAGATGGAATGTAAAGTTGACCTCGGCGGAATTTGAACATGACTAACCAAATATACAATTTCAACTATTTTATAGAAAGAGAGATATAATTAAGTTTTTGATTATATAACGATAGTTTCAGGATTAAATTGTGTAAGTGAAAACTAAGATATGGAGAAGTTTGATATATTAGTTTCAAATTTTGGCAAAACTTCGGAGAAAAAGGTTAGTCAATTACATCAACTCCAGTGTTCAACTGGTACTTTTTATTTATCGTCCTCGAAATTATGAATAGCAAAATCTACCCGGCGGCATTTGAATTCAGAACGCAAAGACGGACGAAATGCTGCTACTTCTCGCTCAAATGGTATCAGATTTTATCGGTATGTTTAATGTTTTATGTTTTTCCTTTTGATCAATAAATCTTATTTCACTCAACGTTAAGCCTGTTTATTTTCATTTGTCTAGATTATGTAGTTCCTCAGATATTTACATCTCAGATGATCTAAAACTTTTCGAAAGACCCTGTATCATGGATAATGAATATTTAATTTCTATATCATAACAAATAATCAAATAAAATATGGTAAGTTCTGGTTTCCATGGCATAGGAATTTAAAAACGTTTTACACTTTGCCAAAGAAGTAATCTACTTTGTAACAGCTTCGATAATAAGCCAAATGAGGTGGTATGAGTATTGAATTTATCAGATAAAATAAGTGATTATCACTTATATAATTAAGGATCATAGGGTGTTAAATCAAAAGTGGGGTTCAACGCAAATAGTAATACAATAAATAAATGAGAATTTTATTAAACTTGATTTTGAAGTTTAAACGGTGTCGATGTTTTTAAAGCAAGGATACTAAATTCGCAACAATTTTATGATTAAAACATCTCAAAAAATATGATGGAATGTCCAGAACACCAAATCCAATGTGTTTTTTTAATTTCATTTGGACAGGTGTGTGGTAAGGTGTTTGCTTGCAAATCACATGGTTCGAGGTTCAGCCCCACCGTGTCAAATCTTGGGCAAGTGTCTTCTAATATAGCCTTGTGAGTGGATTTAGTAAACGGAAGTAAAAGAAGCCCATCGTATACACACACACACACACACACACACACACACACAAACAACAACACACACACACATACACATTTACGTCCCCGTAAATTAGCGATTAAGAGACCAATACAATAACTATTAAGCTTTAAAAAAATAAGTACTGGAGTAAATTTATTCGACTGAAAATTCCTCGAGGCGGTGCTCCAACATGGCCGCAGTCTAATGACTGAAACAAGTAAAAGATAAAAGATAGTGGAGTGCAATTTGAGAAAAATTTAGTTGTTATCTCTAGCAAAGAGTGTACTCACATAGGGACCTGTTGGTTCGAAATAAATCAGTAGAAAAGACGGTGCTATTTTCCGCAAAATGAATGCAACGAAGCCGCTTGATCGTAGCTTCTTATCTATAGCAAATATTATTAAATTATATGTATGAGAGGAAATATATTCTTTGTAAGATTGATGTCTACCATTGGTTGGAAAAGAAAGCACTCCCAAGAAACCAATAGATCTAGTATTATCGGAATACATTCTTAATCTGAATAGAATATAAACTAGATGGCTCTTTGGCAGAGAGTTTTGTTCCTGCTTAAAGAAGTTAAGAGATGAATAGAACTATAGTATACAAGGTAAGACTTACCAGAACATCTCATATACGACTTCCCAGGAAATAGAATTATATGTATAGAATATATTTCCAGAGGGGAAAATATTTCCTATAATACATTCTTTATTGTATGGTAAGCATAAAGTTTGTATATCGAAAACGTCATACAAAAAAATAAGATGGCTGCTGGAAATAATAATCAAATCTCCCTTAAATCTCATCATAACGAGTTAAAAAAAAGAGACGTCGATAATATATTAAATACATTAAGCATGAAAAATAAGATGTAGCCTTTGATCATAAGTCTGATTTTGAGCTAAAATCAATAATGGCAGCATTGGATCTGACCACTTATTCTTGTCGTTTAGCTCCATTTCAATTCTGACGAAACTAATTTATGCTCAAAGACATTCCAGCCGTGACCATCTTGTATTTTTAGATGTATAGGATTAATTTTATATCTTTTCCACTTTTAAGTCAGTAGCGTGTGATTTGAGGAAGATTTAACTTCTATTTTTAGCAGGCCATGCAAGTACGTACATGCCACCTTAGTGGCTCGTTGTAACATCTAATGAATAATTGTCAAATCATACATGGAAGACGTCCGTATGGAAATCAGTAAATGAATGAACGATAAGATTAAATATTGAGGCAAAAAATATATATGAGAAGGTATTGTATTTGGTTCTCTGTGAATGTGCGAGAATGTAACTACTTTCGAGTTAGTTTAGTAAAAAAGTGGTTAAAACTTGAAGTAACTGGAGTTTGGAGCAGGAATCCAGATTGTTTATATAACGATATAAGCATATATATTTACTTAAAGTGAATTATTTCTAGTTTATGAGATAACTGGTTATGAATGCACTGATTCATAAATTGCAAGATGTTAAGCAATGTGTCGATAATATTTAAAAGAAAGAAGGCGGCAGAATTGTTAGCGTATCGGACAAAATGTTTTGCGGTATTTCATCCGTTTTTATGTTCGAAGTTCGAATTCCACCGAGGTCGACTTTGTTGTTCATGCTTTTGGAGTCGATAAAATAAGTACTAGTTGAGCGGTGGGGGGGGGGGGGTCGATGTATTCGGCTTAACCCTTACCCTGACTTGCTGGCCTTGTGACGAAATTTGAAACCAATATTTAAAAAGAAAGAACAATGAAAGAAGAGGAATCAAAACCAGGATACATACATAGAAATAAGCTAAAAGGGATTTTAACCTCAGATGAAAAGTCCTGGTTCCAAAATACGTTCCAAAATTCAGCAAAAGATGCACTCTCAGACCCCAGGATAATGTCGGCATAAAATTAGTATGTTTAAGTAATCTAGTTGTTATGTTGAATTTGTAAAGGTTACGAGTCACCGGAACCGTCAGAGAGTCGGAGGAAATATATTTCCGTATTTATTCTAAGTTCAAATTCCGTCGAGGTCAATTTTACCTTATATTCTTCGAGGGTCGACAAAATAAATTACCAATCAAGTATTGTGGCTGATGGGATCGCCTAACACTTCCTCTCAAAACTCTTGGCTGCGTCCTCAATCAGAAACCATTATATCAAAGTTGTCATATTTCTTTATTACATCAAATCTTGACCAATGATATGTAAATGAACAATACAAACAGAAAAAAAATCAACTTCAGGTATTTCCGTGGTTTAATTTTTTTTTCAATCTGAGAGGATGAAAGATTAAGTCGGTCTGGTGTCATTTAACATCAATACCTTGAGAAAGGACACACTCCTTGTAAATCCTTAAGACTTGTTTATATTATTCGATCACTTTTCTCAAAAAAACTATATTTTTTACGGAGATGTACTTGCATAGCAAGTGACCTGATCTGAGATCGTGTGCTGGAACGAAAACAATTGCAGCGTGGAAGGTGTTTATAAGCCGTTTAAAATAACACACAAAATCCGTTAGATTCACTTCAACATTTAAATTTAATTTGTCAAAATATTTTCGTCGCTTTGAGATCGCGACCTGTTCACTGACAAAATTCTGTGCTGCACAGAATTTTGTCAGTGAACAGGTCGCGGTCTCAAAGCGACGAAAATATTTTGGTAAATTAAATTTAAATGTTGAAGTGAATCTAACGGATTTTGTGTGTTATTTTAAATGGCTTATAAACACCTTCCACGCTACTATATTTTTTGTTATTTCTTTTACCATCATTGCTCTCAGTTTGTAATAATTATTAGCCTAAAATATCCCCAATGACTTGGTTCCCGAAATTTACGTGACTACATTCATAGCATTAATTTTTCATAGGTTTACTTTAACGGTTGTTAAGCCATATTAGATGCAACAGAAATTTCTATTGGAATATGAAGAAAGCATTACTCTTGAGCAATGTCAATATCTTCAGCTAATCGAACATAGGATATTTTATTATTAAATGCATTAAGATGTCCTGGCCGAGTCACACATTAAGCAAACTGTTATCGCTTCGAGCGATACAAATCTTAGGATGTCATACAAATTCTAAACAGCTTAGACAAAATTTCTTAATCCAACTAAAACAGCAAAAGCTTAGGAATAACGAGAGGATAAGATCATACTAGAATACAGGATGAAGAACAAAAGTTGGTTGGCCTTTGCAGACAAGAATGCAGAATGGTTTTATAACTGGCCAAAAGATTTAGTATGGAATACTTTCAATTTTGCGAAAAGACAGATTCATTTGGTGATCATAGAGACTATAGATTTTATTTTGTTTGAAAGATAATTACAATTGTTTCTACTGCATTTATCAGTAGAAAGATGATGATAGCTGGGGGAAGTTGTTATAAACAACTGGAGAGGGACACATAGTGTAGGGCTTTGAAAAAGGTGCACACTTTGAGGGAATGGGAGACTGACGCACACATTCTACGGCCAGGGGAAGAGGGTGTACACTGTAAGACTAAAGAAGAAGGGATGTATATTGTAGGGTTGGAAGAGGATGCATACGCTCCCGGCTTAGAGGAAGTGAAGGAACATTATAGTGGTGCGAAAAAGGGAACACATTTCAGAGCAATATGCGAAGAAGGGAACATATTACCGTGCAAGCGCCTGCAATTCTTTTATCCAATTCAGTTTCTTGCTTCCAATCGTTCGTGAATACTTCTGTTCCACTAACGCGTGGAGTGCATTGGAAGACTTTCCTGAGAGGAACAATGTCTCAGTCTTCGCAACACTAATTCTCATCCCTGCCCTGCAGCACTTGACAGTGAACCCTTTCAGTGCATGCTAAAGATCACCTTTTGATGATCCAAGTAGCAACATGTCTGCAAATATCATACCACCGATCCTACACCAACCGATTATGATGTCACTTCCGCTGCGGTTGCGCATGTCAATCCGGTTCATGAAAGTTATGAAAAGGAAAGGTGACAGTACGTACCCCTGTCAAAGTCGTTCACCCACGTTAAAAGCTTTCGTCTTAGTACCATTTTTCCGAACACAAAACATCTGAGCAGGCCTTCGAAAAATCGCGAAGATATTGCCAAGAATTGTATCCTTGCTTTGTAGACCTCGATGAGGCATAAAGACATACTGTGGAAGGTTTTGCTAGGGTTTGGGATTAATGGTCAACTTCTGGATATGCAGTTGTTACGAGAGAGCGAAGGTTATCAGGCAGTTATAGATATGCAGATAACACAATAGACCACCACATAGTATAAAATTGTTATAGATAAGCGGATATTAAGAGAAATAACCAGAAATTGTAAGATTTAATGTTTCTTAAGACTGAAGATTTTTTTTTCGATGATGTATGTTGATTATCAGTAAAGGAAGCGTAGGACTATATATGTCTATTGACTGTGCCTTGGCACTTCGGGAAATTTTACCAGGTGCTCAGTGGTTCCTGATGTTTCATTACGTTTCACTGGAGCTTAAAATATTAATTTTTAAAGAGATAAAAAACCTCAGATCTTTTGGATCTGTAAAACTGATTGTATCGATCTCTAGTACTTGATTGCTACTTATTTTATAAAGCATGAAATGTTGAACAAACTTCAGAAAAGTCATCCATTTAAATTAAATTCAATATAATAATTCTTTGCTCTTCCACATTACTCTGTAAGGTACATAGGTCCGGTTTCTCTGGTGCACATATTTCTCCCTGGACGAGACACCGCAGGATTACTCATTCTTGCCGGCTGAGTAGACTAGAGTAATGTGAAATGAAGTGTCTTGCTCAAGAATACAATGCATCGACTAGTCCAGGAATGGAAATCACAATCTTGCCATCATGAGTCCAACGCATATGTGTCTCCACATAATAATAGTTTAGGTGAATCAAAACATAATTTTTCAAGAAAAAAAAAAAAATCTTCGCTATGTAGATCATGTCGTTTCCTTCTTCTTAACCGAAATGTATGTTTTATACATTTTTTGCTAGTTATAGCATTTTATTTCTGCCACGTCCACTATGTAAATTAATCATTATCTTTTTGTTCTAGTTTTGATCTATGTTCAAACTGAATCATATTTACAGTTGAATAAAGACACATGTCTATAAGATTGAACAGCGGTTACAGCAAAATGTTTCTATCTGGTCGATGGTCGATAGTTCAAGCTGACATACCCGTCAATTTAACCTATGACAGATAAAATGTTGTAACTGAAGCAGTTAATCCATTAGAGGTTTCCTGCGTATTTCTTTACTTTAATCACTCTATTACATCAGAAAACATTACATTTATCCCAACGTCTCCGCCCAGTTGATAGAACGATATTATGTTATACCCATATCAGATTGTTGCTATAGACACGCTACAATATCTTTTATTGATCGATTATTGTTATGGAAACTAATGAATTCTAGCAAGTGTAACATCTGAAAATGAAATTAAAATTCTGCTTTATTCGCAGCTTTTAGTGATTACATGTCTGGTGAATAATTAGCGCGGTCCTTAGAGCGGTGTTCAATCCATAAAATTATTTGACTACATCAAATGTTATAATAGTGATTATAGCAGCGAGTGTAGTGACCGCTATAATAAGTGTAAAACAGAGAGATGGGCAGTGACTTTATGACCAGTTTTGATTTATTCAAAGGAACTTTTTTACAATTATTCTATGCAAGGAATCGAGATACTAGTACTTTTAAAAAAAAATATTATTCATATGATGATATCGATGAACCAACGCAAAAGCTACGCTTTTCTTCCCCATTGGATATTATGTCCGGTAGCTAAGAAATTTATCTTCGCTTTGTTAGGTATATCAAATAATCAATAGTAATATTTCCTTATGTTAAAAAAAAAAATCGTTAAGCAGCTAGGAATAGATTATTTCAGAATAAATCGCCAGTGAACCGTCGTTCCATTCTGAACTGTTCTTTTTATTAAATTCATTCATTCAAAAACAGTCTATGAATTATTCATATGAAAAAGGAATTATTTACTGTTTAATACTAAGTAATGGAGTGTGTAGCACTCTGTCAAAAGATATCGACTGAAACTTATTCTGAAATAAGTTTAGAAATTTTAGTTTTTTTTCTTTCATAAATATATTAAAATATTCATATCTTAATACCATCGTCGCTGCCACCGCCGTCATCATCATCATCATCATCATCATCATCATCATCATCAACAACAACAACAACAACAACAATAACAACCACGACAGCAATATTAAGTGATATGAGACGTTACAAGTGGTCCTCTAACTGGAACTTTTATATAACGTCCAATTTTAATTTACATGGTGACTCTTCGCGGCAAATTCCTTCCTATTATTAATTATCAACGTCGGGTGAAAGCCACAGATTTTTTTGGAGAAGTGTATTATCGATTATATCAACTCCAATATTTGAATGATGCACTAATTCATTGACCAAGAAAGGCTGAAAGGCAAGGCTGGTCTTGATGTGATCTAAACCTAGAATATAAAGGCACACGAGGGCAGCGAGCTGGCAGAGACGTTAGCATGCTGGGAAAATGCTTAGCGGTATTCTGTCCGTCTTTATGTTCAGAGTTCAAATGCAGCCAAGGTCGACTTTTCCTTTTGTGGTCTATAAAATAAGTACGAATTGGGATCGATTTAATCGACTCCAATGCTGGCCTTTTTCCAAAATTTGAAACCAATATGAAGGGGCATTATTAGAGAACTTACGGAATTTCTTTTTTCGAACCAAACAATTCTGTCAATTCAACACCCTTCATTACCTCCGCTTTAGCGGAGGTTTGTTTGTTTGTTGTCCGTGGACAAGATATTTCAAGAACCGATGGATGGATTCGGATGAAACTTTCAGGGATGTTTGGCCTCGTGACTGGCACGGACTGATTAGATTTTGGGATCGATCCAATACTGGAAAAGGATTCTGGATTATTTTTCTGATTTTTTTTTACTTAATTTTTGAGAGCGATCGGATTCATTTTTTAGTATTCTCGTTTGTGAGAGCAATCGAGTTTATTTCAGATATTCTCATTTTAAAAATCATCTCCTGCTAATCGTTGAGAGGACGTTGGTGTTGCCTTGGCGGAGGTTTGCGCTCTCTGAGTGCTCTTGTTTATAATGTTTTTATTTTTAAATTTAGGTATAGGGCCAGTAATTTCAAGAGTAGGGGATTAGTCGATATCGTCGATCTGTACCGACGACATTCAAATTAATCTGTACGTCTGCATATTTATCCAATGACATTTTACACAATACTTACTTATACGTACATACATACATATATACATACATATATACATACATACATACATACATACATACATGCATACATACATACATACATGCATGCATACATGCATACATATATACATAAGCTCAATGAAAAAGAGAATATCTACGCTGAACTATTGAAAAATCTGCAGTTATTCTATTCAGATTACAAGTTCAGTTTTATACCTGTAATTATTGGGGGGGTCTTAGGATTTTTAATACCAATCTTTAGATATTAGGCTTCTCAAAACCAAAAACGAAAAAGCTAATTCGAAGACTACAGATCAAATCCGTTACTGAAACTGTAAAAATCTGTAAAACTTTACAGAAGTTTATCATTTAAATATATATGAACATGTCTAGATATGCAGCTATATGCATGAAAGTACATACATAAAGCAAAACATACAAATCTGCATACATACATGTATACATACATACATACATACATACATACATGCATGCATACATACATACATACATACATACATACATACATACATACATACATACGTAAATACACACATACAAACAAAAATACCCTGTTGTTGATGTTGAAATTCCAACGAAGGAGCCTCGAATCTAGGTTAGAAACCGGCTCTCTCTATTGGCAAGAAATCTTGAAATAAAACTGAACAATGTCATGCATACATACATACATACATACATACATACATACATTTATATACATAGACACGTATATCTAAAATTACGTTGGAATATACAAATACTCACATATATCAGTAGGTATATGTCCATAAGATTTATGCATATACGTAAAAACACGTGCAGAGAAACACGCGCATACAGACACTTTTACAAATAAATTTTGAAGGTCCACAAAGATTAAAAAAAAAAAAACGAAATGAAAGAAAACGGCTGCATCTACCTGTATTAAACAAGAGTTTGATGCAGATGAGGAAGCAGACTTTGGATGTAAATATAAAGTGTGATTTAACATTAAGTTATTTAAAATTATCTTTTATGAAATAAAACAATTTGAAAGAAATACAAGTACAATAGCAGAGGGGAACACAAATGATGTGAAATGTAACGTCGTGGCTAACCGATACAACGGAAACAACTGATATCACATTTCAAGAAATTGTATTGGATGAAAAAATATAAAATGGAGTTTTACTGAACCGGGAGTTAATGGAATTAGAAAAAACCTAAAATGTTACAGTAGAATTCGGACAGAATGCAAGTTAAGTGAAACATTCGTCCAGAAAAACAAATACAAGCCTAAAGATTTATCGAGTTAGAGCACTGAAAAACAGCCAGTAATCAGGCAACATAACAACACATGAAAAAGAACAGTTGAAAAGACAAGTAACGTTAAGATTCAATACATTTCGGTGAGTAGTTCAAAAAATACCTTAAAGTACTTAATCCATTAGGAAGTAAAAAGTCAACAAACTAGCAAGAGCACTGATGCGTGTCTGCAAGAATTCAGTAATTCTGATTCAAAGCAAATTCGTTCTGAAAAAAAAAAAAGAATGAAGTATTTCTTGCTGAAACGCAGAGACCAACGTTTTGAATTTATTCCTCCCTCTTTCTTATTTTTCCTACTTGTTTGCATTTGTATGCTTATACGCATATAAGCATAAGCACATATAATACAATATATGTGTGTATGTGTTACTGTAATTTCGTTGCGCCTCTGATATCAAAGGTTTCCTACTGACAAAGATCAGCATTTTTCAATAAGAGAAGTAAAAAACAAAATTCTATTAAAAAGAATTGTTTATCCACTCTTCTAGGATTTAGTACTCATTCTTCTAGTTCGTTGCTAACGTAATTGCTTTAAATATAGATTTATTAAGCCCGAAAGAACAAGTAAGAGTACTTGGTACACGTATATTAAATACGATTTTACATAAAGGAAAAAGGAAATCTCCATAGTCCCTCTCATATGTGACAATAGTACATCGTTTATCAAATGGTTTAATAACAGAAGTAAGTTCATTCAGTTAGATATCAATTTTTTCGGTGATGTGGGTTTAACATGGAAACTGAACACTTAGAAACTATTAAATGCGGTACTTACTGGAAGTCAAATGAGAAAGCCTTCTCTATTAGAAAATACTCTAACCATCTTCCAAGCATAATTTAGTATTCAATTTCAGTATTCTTCTATTCTTCTATTCTTTTATTCGTTTCAGTCATTTGACTGTGGCCATGCTGGAGCACCGCCTTTAGTCGAGCAAATCGACCCCAGGACTTATTCTTTGTAAGCCTAGTACTTATTTTATCGCTCCCTTTTGACGAACCTCTAAGTTACGGGGACGTAAACACGCCAGCATCAGTTGTCAAGTGATGGTGAGGGGACAAACACAGACACACAAACATATACACACACATACACATATATACATATACACTGGAATAATGTTTGCCTCTCAAACCCTTTTTCATGGGGCCGAAGAGATGATAGACCTGTGACAGTGATAGTCCAGTGACGAGGAAGTGAAAACTGTAGTGAAGAAGTGGCTCAAACAACAGTCAACAGAATTTTACGGGGCAGGTATACATGCTCTCATACGAAAGTGGAACATTGCTAATGAGAGAAACGGTGACTATGTTGAGAAGTAGGGATGTGATCCACAGAGGACCAGCTTCATTTTGATGTATGATACATGTTCCTGTGTTGGTAATTATGCCTGTCCTAAACAAAATGGCATTACTTTTTGACTCACCCTCGTATATATATATATATATACATATATATATATATATATATATATATATATATATATATATATATATATATATATATATATATATATATATATATATAGGAAAATGGAAAAAAGCCAGAATGCTGAACTGGAAGCATAATTTAATAAAGATTTTTTCTAACCGGTTTTCATTGCGATGAAGCAAATTATCAAGAAGAAGGAGAATGAAAATGTTTTTTTACAAAGAAGTACAAAAAAGTACAAAATGAAGAAAATAATATATAAAACAATAATATATAAAAAAATAAATATACCCATACATTATATTGTCTTTGAGCTTTTGTAGTTCAATAGTAGTTCATGTATAAATTGGTAGGAAAAATAAGGATGCATGAGAGTTGAGAGTTTTGTTAGGTTTAAAAAAAGGGTTAAAAGTTTGTGTTAAGCAGGAAATGTGGTGTCAAAACAGGAAGTATGTGTAAGGGGAGACAAGTGTTTTTAGTTAGAGTTATGAACTCTTTTTTTCCCCAACAGGAAGTTTGTGTCTGTTCATAGAGAAATAAGGTCACTGAGGGGTGTGTGTGTTAAGAAAAGGTTGGAATTTCTCTATGAAAAGATTCTCCTTGTTGATTCTTTCTTGTGTGGAGATTCTGTCTTTACATTGATAGAAAGGGAATATAATGAATTTAGGGTTTTTGTTTCTGGCGCAAGAGTCTATGTGGCCACTGAGTGGAATTTGGCGGTATATATATATATATATATATATATATATATATATATATATATATATATATATATATATATATATGTATGTATATATTTATTCCTGTTTTCTTAGTTTCACTTTACTACACTTTCACTAAACCTCCTCTGATGTGTGACATTTGGTGGATGAGAGAGTTTGACGTTGCTCCCCTCGATATATATATAGGGAGAATTCACAAAAAAAAAACAAAAGACGAAGACAGGTGGTGTAGACAACAAACAGATGTATTAGTAAAGCGCTCGGGAAGTGAAAAAGTCTTTAACGTTTCGAGTCTATGCTCTTCCACAGAAAGGAACACAGAAAGAAACAAGGAGAGAAAAAAAGGAGATAGTTCTAGATGGACTATTAATAGGAGGAGAAGTAGAACCAGGAAAATTGTATGGTTTAATTTAAGTTTCAATTTTAATATAAAGTCTGGCATAAGATAATCCACAGTTTCGTCTCACGGAAGTTCCTTAGGGACTTGGCTAACGTAAGATCTTCAACCGAATTACATAAAAAGTTAGCGTTTCTTGTGAACATTTTACTACTTCCCTTTAAAACTTAAATGTTAAAAAAGCTCTCAGATAATAATATTCACTTTCTTATATATGATTATATGCACTGTCAACTGCCTATCACTGTCAATTATTTGGTCAAAGGAATAGTATACTGTACGAAGACAGATTGACAATATCTCCATGTGTGTACGTGCTGATGTTTACGGAAATTTTATTTGCAATTATATATGCGTAGAAAGATTTTTAACAAGTCCGTGTATATCGGATTTTTGAAGCAATCCAGCACAGCTCACTTTAAGGAACGTGTAAGGTAATGCAAACGTAAGCCTGACCGTATTTCAGTGAGTTGCTTGTTGCGTTTGAGCGAGAAATTTAACGTTCGTTTTCAGAATGAATTTACTTTGTTTTCCAATTTCCTATCGTGTAATGGATGAAGTCTTCTAAAGAACTTTTTATTCGCTTCTCTGAAATATATTGATTCTTAGGGTTATCAGCCTTTTGATTTTTTTTTTTATCAGTTGTCGAGTTGCATGCTTCCTGAAAATTTTCCAAGAGCTCGATCTTTTTGCACTTGCTTTTGTTTTTGACAACAGCATTCCTATTTTAATTTGTATTCTCTCAAATGTAGCGTCAACTATCGCTGTTGTTTCGTTTTGGCGATAACGTTATAACTTTCATAGTTTCTTGTGTTCTTCCTTTGTAATTATATCTGTTTAAAAATAATTATTTTTTCATACAGTTCTATATTTAAGAGATAGGAATTATGTATATTATATTTGACAGATACTTGTCCTCATCTTATTTGTTGTTAATATAACGTTTCGGCTGATATACTCTCCAGCCTTCATCAGGTGTCTTGGGGAAATTTCGAACCTGGGTTCTCATTCCTAAGGTATTTTTAGATGTTATGGCGTAGTGGTTAAAGGCGCGGGTTACTAACCCCAAAATTCCGAGTTCGATTCCAGGCAGTGACCTGAATAATAATAATAATAATAATAATAATAATAATAATAATAATAATAATAATAATAATAATAATAATAATACCTTAGGAATGAGAACCCAGGACTGAAATTACCCCAAGACACCTGATGAAGGCTGGAGGGCATATCAGCTGAAACGTTGTGTTAACAACAAACAAGATGAGGACAAATATCCGCCAAATGTAAATAATGTAAATTATTTTTCATATATATTTATATATATATGAACTGCAGTCGTGGACCAAACAGA
>NC_142929.1:11169362-11184362 GCF_046866305.1 Octopus bimaculoides | reverse complement strand
CCAAGTAGTTCAGTATGAAAAAAACTTTTATCGGTAAAACTATTTATCATTATAAATATACAGGGATTAGCAATTGAGTTGCTTCTCCAACATACTGAAAATTTAGAAATAGCAGTCAAAGAACTACTGATTCCAAACTACAAATTTTTCTCTAAAGCGGATGGCGATATTTATGGCACACAGAACAAAAAACCGGAGGGAAAAGCGTAAACAAACCAAGCCTTTAGTTAATTGGATACGAATCGTTTCATGGTTAAGTGAATGGAAATTTCACTATTCCAATCTTCAGCCCAAATATTCAGATAAATTTGAAAGTGTCTCTAAAAAAATTCACGGTAATCTTTGGCCATGCGACACCAAAAATCAACGATAAGAAAGGCACTTACGAATTCATCGGCTAGCGAGTTCAGGCACCTCACCTCAAAGAAATCTATTCCATGTGCGTCACAAATAGTCCCATTACCGTGAATTTTTTTAGAGACACTTTCAAATTTATCTGAATATTTGGGCTGAAGATTGGAATAGTGAAATTTCCATTCACTTAACCATGAAACGATTCGTATCCAATTAACTAAAGGCTTGGTTTGTTTACGCTTTTCCCTCCGGTTTTTTGTTCTATGTGTGCCATAAATATCGCCATCCGCTTTAGAGAAAAAATTTGTAGTTTAGAATCAGTAGTTCTTTGACTGCTATTTCTAAATTTTCAGTATGTTGGAGAAGCAACTCAATTGCTAATCCCTGTATATTTATAATGATATATATATATATATATATATATCGAACACACATACACAATATATAAACAATATCGAACACACATACACAGGCTATGTGTTATGCCGGTTCGTGGGCAGACTGCGATTATAGGCGTAAGAAAATATGTTCTCATAAATTCGCACGGAAGTCCTAGACAAGCGAGATAACTCACATAAAATCCCGTTATAGGAGTGATAGGCATTAATTCTTCGTCATTTTCGTGACTTGTGAATATCGTGTGTCCTAAATGTGGCAAGATTCAAGCTAAATCGCCGTCGGGCTGCTTCTCATTCATATTTGAATTTTTTCCGTGGTATGAAACGTTATGACACACCAGCAGATGGGTTCTCTCACGATTTTGCATGTAGTCATAGACAGCTATTTAGCTTTCATCTGGTTTCGTTTCGGGTACGTGATATTGACAAGTCACAAAAATGATCAAATATTAATGTCCATAACTCCTGTCACAGGACCTGGTGAGAGTTATCTCGCTTGTCTGTAACTTCCAGGTATTTAAAAACGAGGTGAATTGACGAGAAGACATTCTCTTACGTCTATAAATCGCAGCCTGGCCACAAACTGGCAAAACACATACCATGTTTATGTGTTTTCGATATTGGTTATATTCCTCGGGCTGCTTTACATTCATATTTGAATATATATATATATATATATATATATATATATATATATATATATATATATATATATATATATATATATATATATATATATATATATATATATATATATATATATATATACATATATATATATATATATATATATATATATATACACACAAGGGGCTGCTGAAAACTTCTTGGCTTAGAGTAAAAGAAAATACAAGTGAATAAGTTATGATTTTATTCAACATATTCCTCGTCTCAGAATCACCCATTTATTGCAGCAGTCCTTTAGTTTTTCTAAGTCCTGTAAAAGAACTCCGAAGGTTGGGCCTCCAACTAGGCCTTTCGTGATTCTCTCAAAGTAACTTTTCAGCACACCCTCGTATATATATATATATATATATATATATATATATATATATATATATATATATATATATATATATATATATATAATACAGAATGGGATAAGAACACAAAACATCCAGACAGGTGATACAAGAAAGGGACAAAACATCCAGATGGACGATACAAAGAAAACACGGACAGGTCATTCGGAGTTTTCTCTCTTCAGTCGAGATCCAGATTATCCTTGATATCAGTATTAATTTCTTTCTACTTAATTTTGCTAATTATGATAAACAAAAAATTATGAGTTACTGTTTGCTATAAGTTTTCATGTTCACTCTTTCCCCAAATACATTCTTTCAACGCAGTCTCTCGCATCGTTTATTATAACATTCGTTTAATTTTCTAAAAGTTTGTATTTCTACTAAATGTAACGTGTCCAATGATTGTACAACTCATGTTTTAGTTCAAAGATAGATACGTATTCTTTTATTTTCTATCGTAAAAAATTATTTTTCTTTGATCTAAAATCTGCTAGAGCAATGTTCGTGACATTTGTGTTCTTATGTCGATGGAATACATAATTATAATAGAGTTTATCTCTGCGGCAATACCAATTACCATAAAAATAACTAATGTATATATGACGACATTTCTCATGTTCGCTTTGAACATTTAGCCGAAAAGAACATGGAACACGACAATTCAAGATTTATAGTTATATATAATAATAAAAAAAAGAAACATTAAAGCATATTAAGGTAAACAGAATTAGATTAATATCTTAATGAAAACTTGAGGTTAGTCAGAATAGACCTAACAAAGAGTCTGTTTTGAAATCTGATTATTATTATTATCTCTAACTTTTCAAGTTAGACGCTGAAAATGTGTCCTATAATCTGATAAGTCAAATGATAATTGTATTACATTCGAAGTTTATTTTATCGTCATTATATACAGTATAATAAAGGGAAGCAACCCCATCCCTCTTAGGACTTTGTGGGTCATCAGGTCCATTAAGTTTATTAGGTGTTGTGACATTCATCTATAGAAATTAACTTAGCGAGCATCGTCCATCCCCAAGGTAATTGAAACTGGTTGGCAGTTCTAGGTATGAAGAACAAATAAACTGAAGTGAAGTGGATTGGCTTAATAGAGATTCCATGTTACATTACAGACCCTATTTTCTGGAACATCACCACCATTTTTTCCGCACTGGTACCAACGTAGGCAACAATGGTTTATCAAAATGATACAAATTTTTAGGTAGGACTATAACAGAAATGAGAACTGCAGGGACTAACTGGTCTTTTGTATTTATTCTTTCATTCTTTTACTTGTTTCAGTTATTTGACTGCGGCCATGCTGGAGCATCGCCTTTAGTTGAACAAATCAACTTATTCTTTGTAAGCCTAGTACTTATTCTAGCGGTAACCGCTAAGTTACGGGGACAAAAACACACCAACGTCGGTTGTTAAGTGACAGTGGGAGTACAAACACAGATACACAAACACAATGTATACCATTCTACCTCAACAATGGATTTACAAATACAACATCCCTGCATTCACTCGCTATTTCCTATCTTATCTAAATTAACTATTGCTTAACCATCCTCTCACACCGTCTCCGATGAAGGGATATAATAAATATCCTGGAAACAGCTCTAAGCGGCCAAAATTCTAAAAGTATATATATATTTATAGATACGTATATGCATACATTCCCACAACACACACATATATATATGCATGTTTGGTTACTCATACACCTATTTGTATATTGTTATTGGCGGTCTCACGCATATATGTATTTAATATTGTATGCACATACATGCTTATCTATGTGTGTCTACTAGATGTATTTGGTTGTTATCGTCAATGAGCGCACACGGTTTTGTGTTAAGAATAATGAAATTAACTTTTAATTTGTAACTGATAAGCGTATAAGAAGTTCTTTTTAAAGGTACAGCGTTGCGGATTCAGTTTCATTGCTCAGCACTTTTCTATCATAAATATGTGATGATCAAGGTTTGTGAACGAAATTTGATAGATTAAAACTGTGCAAAGCCTACAAGGAGGGGGGACATTCTTATTTTTGAGTGGTAGAAATTATCCATTAATAATTGTAGTGCCACCCTCTGGGTGCATTTAGTGGAATAGTTTCTGTTGCAACATTTCTTGACGGGTCTGCCCTCCTCCCGTCAGTTCAGGAGGTTCTGCAATTGTCACGAACACTCTCCTTTCTTTTCTGAAAAAGTCATGTAGAAAATAAACAGTTAACAATATAGATAAATGTCTTTCGTTTTATATTAATCTTTGTGTGTGTGTTTTTTCATCCTTCTTAATAGCTACAACTCTTCCCATTTCTGGCAGTAACCTCCTCTTACATATCCTCGTTTTCGCTTGCTGCTTCATTTTTTACGTTTACTGACACTAAACTGTCACTTCCAAAAATACAAAACAAGTGTAAAAATGTGTAAAAAGAAGACACTGTAATAGAATTAGTGTGAAAAAAACAAACCAAACACACACACACACACACACACACACACACACACACACACACACACACACACACACACACACACACAGAGACAGACACACACACACACACAGTCACACAAAAAACACCACAAAAAACAAATGAATGGATAATTATGAATTGAATAAAACTAACATTAGCTATAAATTGATTTCTTATTAACGGGCTCAAAGACAAGTTTGAAGAGGTGGAAGTGTAGTCTATAAATCAACTCTTGTAATTACTAGTATTTACTTTATAAAAGTGAATAAATATATCACATAATGATTGATTAAACGAAACGAAATAAAACGAAATAAAGACTTCCTACAAAGTTTGCTAAACTAGTTATTTCGTCCCAGCTACTTCCCACCTCGCTTTTTATTCTGTAGTTTTAGCTTCTGCTATTTTTTTATTATTTCTTTTGTTTACTAACAGTCTGTTCTTAAACAAATAAGATTTCTGTTGGAATACAATTCATAGGAATGGCACCATCAACATAAAATATTTAGAATATTCTTTGCAATAACTAATGTTGTTATCTGACTTCTGTTTTATTTCTTAGTAATAATATTATCTCTAAAGATCAACGAACGAATTACAATAACTTAATTAACCTTAGGCAAAGTTTTTAGATCTTGTATATAATACGCGAATCAAGAGTTTTATTGATTGTCATTGGATGTCACCCAATATTCTAATTATATAAATCAATCTTTGGAAACATTAGGCAAACATTATGTATCATAACAAGAAAAGTACAATCGAATTCTTTTGTATAGGTGAAAAGTGGAGTTCAATACACCGAAGGCACTTTTACTGTTCATACCATGTATGACAAAGTTAGTACCAGGAGGCTGGTCTTACTAAGTATATCCATCTCTACATTTGAGATATTATGCGTATGTTAAAATCATTATAAATAAATTTACCTTTTTGATTTTTTGATGGAACGGAAAAGACGTTGTAAGAACGCTGTCATTTATTTATTGTTTATAAACGTTGAAAAATTAACTGTAATGGTAAATTTTTAGAGTAAAATTCCAACATCGAAAATATGTAACATTCTATTTGGTCTTACTTTTAAAGTTTCTTTGTTGTCATATTTTATTGGTTATCATAACTTTAATGGTGACGTCTGAATGTGTACATATATATATATATTTGTTTGTGTGTGTATATGTAAAACACATACGTATGCTATATATTGTAAAGTAGAATATTCGGACATTCTTGATGTATGTTCTAATGGTGTTATGAGTGTTAGAGAAATAAAAGTGTTGTAAATGAAAACTGAAACAGCTTTATGACATCTACCTACTACGAGCTCATCGATGGACATGTCGTGTATATCTTTAAAATGTTAATTTTTCGTAACCTGAAAATAATTCGATTGGCATGTTCCATGATATTTGTTGGTCTTCATGACCAAGAATAATATCGTGCTCCTGTGTAAAAGAGAGAAAAGAAATCGCAACATTCACGATTGTCTTTTAGGAGCTCAATTGAAACAAATTAGAATCAGTAACTGAACTCTATTATATAATATTCGTAACTTGATAAGGTGGTAAGCTGGCAGAAACGTTAGCACACCGGGCGAAATGTTTAGAGGTATTTCGTTTGTCTTTACGTTCTGAATTCAAATTCTGCCGAGGTTGACTTTGCCTTTCATCATTTCGGGGTCGATAAATTAAGTACCAGTTGTGTACTGGGATCGATCTAATCGACTGGTCCCCTCTCCCAAAATTTCGAGCCTTGTGCTTAGAGTAGAAAAGATTCGTAACTTGATAAATTCTCAATTTTTAGAGAGACATTAAACTAATATACAGAGTGGGAGTTTAGTTAATAGAATCAACCAATGAGTGTTGTTTTTTTTTTTATTAATTCCAAATAGATGAAAGGTGAAAACGACTACAAAGGGATTTGAAAGGCAAGAAAATCTCAAAAAACAAAACAAAGCAAAACAAACAATTACAAAGAAAGAAGGGGAAGGGAAGTTACTTTTAAATATTCTTTTAATGGATTAACCCATTCATGTCGATCGTCCATTTAAATTGACACTTAATTTATAAAGGATTAATACAAATACTTGATACAGATTGTGATTTGTGTATGATCTGTATCAAAGAATGAAACATGTTCTTAATGCGTATGCAGTCTTTATCAAACGGATTTCAATGAATTTTTTTTTTCGGTTGCTATTTAGGTCAAAATAATAGTATCTGTGAATTTTCAGGCAATTTCATTCGCTAGAAAAATTTCGGCAGAAATGGGTTAATTATAGAAGAGAGAACGACCGTCATCATTTTGTAGGGTTTCCCATGATGGCCTTAGACCAGAGAACATTTTCAGATGCTTGCAACTAATTCGGCCCCTCAAAGGTATTCAAAACTCGAGGCTGGGGATACCAGATTCAGACAACCATCCAATACTGCAGTGCTGTTTTTAGGCTGCGAGCTACCAGAATGGTTAGCATGTCGGGCAAAATGTTCAGCAGCATTTCCTCCGTCGTTACGTTCTGGGTTCAAATTTCGCCGAGGTCGATGATGCCTTTCGTCCTTTCAGGATCGATAAAATAAATACCAGTTGAATACTGGGGTCGATGTAATCCACTTACCCCTTCCTTTGAAATTGCACAACTCATTTGAAACCAATTTTACAGAACTGTTTTTGTCACTAACGATAGGCTATATATATATATATATATATATATATATATATATATATATATATATATATATATATATATATATATATATATGTATGAAACAAATAGACAAATATAGAACGAATTAAAATGGTCGAGTAGATAAGAAGTCATCACTGTTCTTATATCGTGCCACTAATTTTGTCTTACGTCACAGGTTTAGCTCTAAATTCCTGTTATTACATTTATCTCACATCAGAAGAGAAACGCACACAGAGACAAATAAAAGAGACAAAGACGCAGAAAATAAAAGAATGTTGAAGTAACGAGGAGCTACCATATAATTTGGTGCTAAGAATTAATCTTCTCATATGGAAGTTAATTAGATTTAAGCAGAAATTGATGATATTGTACAGAGATAAATTCATAGATGAACCACAATAGAGACACAGTTTTGATCTCCAATTTGAAATGCATTACTTCGCTTGATTAATTCGAGTTACAAGCTCATATTCTCTATCTTAGAACTACTACGAATGAAACCTATGGGAAATCGAAATGTATTGTAATTGCTAATGTGCCGTTGGGTTACTAATAAACTCTTCTTCATGTTGTGTTTCTGAGTGAAGTCATCTTAGCGGAGTCCAACACTGTCATTGTAAATTTCTAGCACGAAAATTAAATAAAGTTAAGTAGTTCGCATGAGATCTGATCTCGTATAGAACTTGTTCTCTACTCTTTTTATTTATTTATTTATTCTTATATACAAACTAGTTTGAAAGGGACAAAGATAAACAGTTTATCCCAATAAAATGTTTCTTATAAATCCCAACGAGAAAAGAATTGAAAGGGCTATTTGTTCGGTGAAGAACCGATGCAGTGAAATGTGTGGATTGTTGTTTAGTGTAAAGAGAAGAAAATGGACAGAACGAACGAGCGAGTGTGTGTGTGTGTGTGTGTGTTCGAGCGTCGACAACTTTTTGCGATATAATTTTCTTTGTGTCGTTCATCAGAGTAAATTTGGCGCAAATGGCAGGCAGAATGAAATTTGAAACAAAACCTTAAAGTACACCTAGTCTCTTATTAAAACAAAATTCACACATAATTGCATATATTACGCAGGGGCATATGAAAAATTTCCACCCTAGACAGAGAGGGCTATATCACTCGTCGAAGCATATCGCATTATTGCGGCCATGCGGCAAGTAACCAAGATATGACGTAAAGAAGCAAAGATCAGTTCCATATCTCAACTTCGTACGTGATTTAGTACATAACAATCGTCACTGCTCATCAGTAGAACGATCTGACGACAGTAGATTTGGTAGTGTGATAAACTGCACAATCATTGGTATTAGCACAATAGTGTATTTTGTGAAAGCATAACGAACATCACAAAGCCAGTTAACTTTGGAGTAATATCAACTGCCTTCTTTTCACTGTATAAAGATTGCTTTGTATTGAAAAGCACCCGTCAATTATTAGTCAGTTTTATGGTCTATCATCAATTGACAACTTAGGTATGTGTTGTAATAAACCAATTCAATTGATCTTTATATATCCAGTAAATCATCATGAAATCATCTCCAATATAAAAGAATCATTTTTTTACTCATGTATCACTGCAACAACGCAATGTCGTGTACAAGATAAGGGAACTACAGCGTACATGATATCCAATACCGCGATGGTTTTAATCAATTGTGTTGGAATAATAGAGACAGAATGTCTCAATAGCATGTTGCAACCCACTTAAGGAGATTTTGAAACTTGAATTACTGAAGTCCATTGAATGAGTCGATCCTCGTTCTTCTGTGAGCAAAATCATTCATAAGCTCTATTAGATGTTGTGACATCGTTTCCAAGAATACTTGACCTGGGATATTTTAGAGGAAAGTACATATATAATTGAACTATATCAATACTATATAACAGGTACACATTTATTAAACAAAGGGGGATGAAAGACTACGTCCACACCGGTAGGATTCGAATCTGACTGAAAGGTGAGAAGGTGCATACTGTTTGATCACCGGTTTGGTTAGAGTTAAAGAACAGCAACAAATATTTGAATAATATATGTAAAGTAATTTAATGCAGATACAGTAATAAAGTTATTGTTCATCAATACGGTCCATTATTTATGCTTCACAGGTCAAAGGAAACAAACAGCGGTTTTCATAAACTAACAAGCTAGGCGTAAACAAACCAACTACATAAAACATATGGTCATATTTGACTGCCTCCTTAATCTGGCGGGCATAGGAATTTAAAGTGCTTTCCTGAAATAGTTTTATGAATAAAAAAAAATGGTAAAAAAAATGGTTACAAAGAGTAAGAATCAGAAGTTTTGGCTGTAATTCTATTTACGATTTTGTATAAAAAGAGCATCTTCACTATCATCGTTATTAAATAAGAGCAACACACCAGCTGCAGTAGTTAAGTTCTTGACATTACGATAATTAATCAGTGTTGTTAATCAGTTCGACTTCATTTAGTTTTGCTGTAAGCACAAAGCCACATATTAATTAGGGAGGGAGATGAGACAGCACAAAATACATGCCTCTCTCTCAAAATCATTGTGAACTCAAATGGCTATAGATAAGCTTTAATCCATGCTGACTTGTAGACATAGTAGAAAATCATCCCGCTAATGGTATTCACAAACTACAACTTGTAATACATTCAAAAGA
The DNA here is from genome assembly GCF_046866305.1 of Octopus bimaculoides. Classification (NCBI taxonomy): domain Eukaryota; kingdom Metazoa; phylum Mollusca; class Cephalopoda; order Octopoda; family Octopodidae; genus Octopus; species Octopus bimaculoides. The sequence continues at coordinate 11,174,766 of NC_142929.1, read as the reverse complement.
AATAATATCAATTTCATTTGATCAGTTACAGGTCGATCTGTAATGACTGGGGTCAAATAAATGAACGTCATTTCTCAAGTATATCGTTGGCACCGCATTCATTAATCCCGAAATTAATGGAGAACCAAAGCAAATTCAAAAGCAATACGATCTCAACATTAAGAGGTTCGAAAGTAAAGGCTATGAAGCGAAATCCTTCTAAATCCTTAATTCGACTTTTACAGTCCCCACAAAGCACTACGAACATTTAATATAATTAACTCTCTTTTCAAATAATGTTTTTAATGACTTTACCAGACGATAAAAGATGGCGTCCATGACCATGAACATTTTAAAGGTCTCTACATAAGACTTGATTTTTGGTCTAAAGATAATATTTCCCTCCTCCCTACCAGTCTTAGAGACTTTTAAAATGCTCATGGACGCATACTCCTCTAATGTACTTAAGAGCTAGGTGATGGTATTGAAACTAATAACGGATTAAGTGTACCGTCTAAGAACAATGGTACACTTAATCCGACGGACTTCTAGTTTCTGCTAAGTAAATTTCATTTACAAGAATTTTAATCGACTTGATGCTTTGGCATAAGATACTTGTTCAAGGTGCCGTGCAGAGATGTCGAACCTGAAACAAAGTAGTCGCAGAGCAAGCGTTTTAGACCCCCAGCCATGCACACAAAATAAAAAACAAATGATTACTAGCATGAATGATGGATAAACCTGAGACTGAAAACTGGAAAGGGTGAAAATCGTATTTCTCACTTCTCATGATTTGAAATATCCTTTATGACTAATTTCTTCAAAGTTAGTGTCAGAATTAATCAGTTATTACTAAATTCAATTGACATAACGTTTCTAACAGCCAGGATGATTGAAACAGAATATTTTCTGTTTATTTAGTATTTTTCTTTTTTTATAAGAACAGTAACTTGAAGACTAACTCACAAAAACACTGTCTTTTTTTGTTTGTTTTAATGGCTCAACAATAGAGAAACAGTGCCTATAGGCCTTTTTATGTCCTTCTAGACTGGTAAGAGGAGTGTAATCGAAGAAATTAATGAATCTAATATTCAGCTAAAATCTTTCATATTTGTAATTGGAAAATAAAATAAATGAATGGAAAAGTTCTTGTGTTTTAGAAATGCGTTTCTAAAAAAAGAAAAAAAGAGAAAGATGAAAGGCAACTGGTGATAGACATCTACTTCATAAACTACAGTGAAACTGGAAGCTATTGAATAAAATTAAGTGGGTGTTAGAAACTTTAAATATAGAAAAAAAAAAACCTTCTCATATGAGTTAAGAAAATAAAATACATCATTGATAATTTCATTACATCTCAAGGATAAAATTTAGAAAAATAAACATAATATTGATTAATAGTGATGTAAAAAAAATATTCATGCTATTGAAACTGATTTAGATAGAGTAAATGAATTTATTGAACTATCTATTTATAAATTTATTCCAAGGACGTTTGTAGCCCCAATAGGTCAGATATAATATATGGTAATGAAAACAGTTAATTTGTGCAGTTATGTTGTTTTAATTTAAAATATAACATGACTAATATTAGTCATGTTATATTTCAGATAACTTTCTGACTTCCCGTTATATTAATGAGAAATAAATTTGAATCGTATATCAGTTTAGATTTGATTACTGGCAAAATAATTATAGTGAACATTGATTATCTAGAAAATAATCTCCCTTTGTTGCAAATGTGTGGTTTTCATATTCAAAGGAAATAGATTTCATGTCAAGATAACCTAATAACTCAATACAGAAAAGAACACGAATTTGCCGTATGATGGTGAAAAATAGTATTTTTCTGGCATTCGATAGACAGAAAATTGACAACTACATTTGCTTCTTAAAAGCATCGCTATTTCTCGATGTGTCAGAACGAGAATACATTGACGAGATATTAACTGAAGCCCAACATATTTTATGGTAAACGACAGGATGCTGCGTAAGAGCCCTGTCGGAAGATATTAGTGAATAAATTGACTTGAATTATTAACTACAGCCGTTCATCAAAAACTGAGTCAAGGACTCGGCTTACATACACTATACCACATACGCTAAACCATTCTCAGGCTATATGACAGTGTTAAAATTTTAGGCGCCTACTGAATCAGTGTTCATAGGAAAATACGGAGGAAAACAGACTTGTGTTCTGAATATTGAGGCCTGAAGGTTATCGAATGCAATATATTTGAAAAGAGTCCGTTAGACTTGTATTTATATGATGTTTTACATTCGATAACGTTTCCGTTACTTTCCAGTCTTTTCTATAAACCTTACTTAATTGCTTTACTTTATACACTAGATTTAGCTCATATGGTAAACGAAATAGTAGAATAACTGTTCCAAACTAAATTATCTTATTGGGAAGCATGCCAGGTTAGTAATACTCTGATAATTGGTAATCTAGAAGTTAATGGTATTATCCTGACAATTTATAATGGAAGCGATTAAATTCTAAACCCCGTTGCAGATCTGTAGCATTGAATTCAGAATTCTTCTGTATTTTACATCTAGACCAGGATTTTAATTCAGCACGGAAATTCTTTCCTGGTTTCATAACCTGTTGCGCCCCAATTTGCTCGCTAACTTTTCTCAAAGCTGGATTGTGAGCAGAAATAAACAAAGGATCTATTTTTTTTCTAATTTATTGTAGGTTAACAAGTCATAAATAACTTCAGTTTATGAAGTAATTCAGAAAAAATAGTGTTTATACTTATTACTATAAAACATGTTTCAAGTGACACACATACACACACGAAACACATAAACACGCACGCAACGATATTGACGCAAATGCATGCGCAGAGAGGGATACACAACACTGACAAAGTGGAATAGAGAAGACAAGAGCAGAGAGGAAAGAAGACTCGAGAAATAGAAAGTCATTGAAGAGGTCACAGAATGTGAGACGAAAGAGCTCTGACAAATAAACAAACTAATAATAAAGCTAGAGTGAAGATCAAATAAATAATGCGTGTGTTTATTGGAAAAACACGTCCATCCTCAAATATAACAATTTTTATTTTGATATCTTAATAACCAATCATCATGAGGGTTTATTTGAAGAGCTGCATCGACTAAGAAATGAGAAGTCACTGTAGCAGAGAAAATAATGTGTTTTCTCCCAGTCAAAGAGTAACGAGTTCGAGTTCCTGGTTCTATGTAAATGTTAACACCTCTTCTATGCTTACCTGTTGAGCAGGTAGGAAGAGAGAGACAGGTAAACGGTGAAATGCATTATATTGGAAATTAAATACTAGTTAAGGTGGTTATCATTGCCTAGATCGAATTATATCACATGATGTTATGGCAATAAATCACATCCACACATAAAAAAGATTTAGTAATTACTTCAATGAAGATTTATAAAAATAACACAAATTTTATTAATTCTGTTCGCATTTGACATACTACGGTTTAACTTGACAAAATAAATGCAAACTATTAAGTTAAAACACAGTACACATACACATATATAACATCAAACTCAAAATACTTGTTTTGTGTACTACACTTTATGTAACGTTAAACAGATGAACGAAACACACTAGGTATTAGATAAAACGTTAGCATGAAACGGGGAATTTACCGGAAGAGTATTTTACCGATATTCCACTTAAATAAGCTAAATGAATGGAAATCCAATTAACCACTTTTACTAAGTTAGAACTAGCACTCCAACTGTTGGTCTGATAATGTATTCACTTTACCATTCTGCTTCAGTGCTCCAGACTGCTAGATGAATAGAATTGAGTTTATAAGATGTTCAAAGGACATAAGTAGTGTTCGTGAAATTGAATGGCTAAAATCGATTAAAAACACCTCCTACGCATGCACACATATAGGAAGATGGAGACAGAACATGGTTTAGCTGCGATGGCTAAAACAAACTGAGCACATACACACAAAAATGTAAAATTAGACATCATAACTTACAAACGAAAATCTGAGGATAATTTACGTTTAATATCTGTTTGGAAGTTCGATATACATGGATTAACATGGAGTTCTATGAAACCGTTCAGTTATCTCATTCGAATTAGCAGCTTTTCAGAACACACACACGCACACACATACACGCATGCACGTACACACAGACACAGACACACAGACACAGACGCGCGCGTACACACACACGAAGATGTAGATAGCATGGTATAGCTGCGATGATTAAAGCAAACTGAATGTGCACACATATGTATGTGTGTATGTATGTATGTATGCATGTATATATATATATATATATATATATATATATATATATATATATGCGAGTAAAAATAAATACAAAAAAGGTGGTTTTTTTGTATGATTGTGTATAGAGGAATATATTATTTTGTTTAAAAGAGTTCCAACACTGTCTGTTTTTTATGTTTTATTTATATTCCTGCAGAACCAATGTGTGGTATAGAATATGGAATATACAATATATAATATAATATACAATATATAATATAAAATAAAATAAAAAAAAAATGGATGGCACCATGAAAGAAAGTATTGAATGTAGATGAAATATTGAGTGTTCAATATAAAGGATCAAATATATAAATATAAATATATAAAGGCGACTCGAGTTTCAGGGCTATTTCCCTTCGTCATGGCAGGTATGACAGACTTTAACAGATTGTATATATATATATTATGTATATATATATATATATATATATATATATATATATATATATATATATATATATATATATATATATGTATATACATATATATACCTGAGGGGTGTTCATTAGTTCATTATTTCTCCTGACCCACCTCCGGTATTGCAGGAAACAGAACTTGTACAGGTGTAATCATATATGTCTCTAAATGTCACAAGTGGACTAAGGTGTTATAATGGAGGCAGTTGAATGTAAATCAGTGATCAGGTCCTTAAACGTGAAAGGCTGTACATCAAAAGAGACTTTCGATGAGACGAAAGACGTTTATGGTGACGATACTCCATCATACGACGTAGACAAGTACTGGCATCGCCAGTTCAAATGTGGTCGGACATAGATGGAAACTGCTCCTATTCCTGGACGATTACATTCCGCCATTGATGATGGCACCGTCCATAAGGTGGAAGCCGCCATTTTGGAAGATCGCCGCATAACTATTCGGCAACCAGCCCAAGAAGTGAAGACAAGTGTAGGGTCTGTAGAAAAAATAGTTCACGACTATTTGCACATGTGGAAATTGTTTGCATGATGGATTCATAGGATGCTCACACCTTTTCAGAAGCAAGATCGAGTAAATTGCTCCCAGGCACTTTTAGCAATGTGCCAAGAAAAATAGGACTTTTTCATCAAACTTATCACACAGGATGAAACATGGGTCCATCGCTATGACCCTGTGTCAAAAGTCCAGCCGTAGCAGTAAA
>NC_142929.1:11161862-11164362 GCF_046866305.1 Octopus bimaculoides | reverse complement strand
AAAACATGTTTTTGGAGACAAATATTTGCCGAAATTAAGATATTAAAGACGATGCTAGGTGAGATAATGTAAGAGAAGTGTGGTTGATAAATTTGAAGATGTAGGTGAGAAAAATATAACATTACAGACATGGTAAAAATACTATAATCAAGGTCGCCCTAACTGGTGATGACGACGAACACAATAATAAAATTAAGATAAATTGTTGGAAATAGTTAAGCCTCCGTTATTATTTAAAATCAATAATGTTTTTATATTTGATGTTTCCTTGTAAAAATCTAATTTTTCGCAACGAATTTATTTTCTCTGTTCTGTTTTGATAAATACATAAAAATAAAGAAATATTTTATTATAAAGGATAATTTATTGTATTTTCTATTAGTGGGGATACATTTGTCATTGCTGTTGTTTTATTCGATTTAATTGTTGTAGTTATATATTTTTGAATATGCTTAAAATACTTTTTGATATAAAATTACATTCAATGAAAATAATAATGTTTAGAATATCTATGAGAGATTTGATTTCTTTGAAGAATTTCGACTAATTCTGCTTTGATGTTAGGCAATTAATTACATTATTTTAATTACTTTATCATACCAGACAGCCACTTAGTTATTTCATTCATGATATTGTAACTGTGATTCTGTTGTTAGCTTCATCTTCCAGTCATATGTTCCAGTAGCTTCCTCTGATATTTAATGTTGCCATCAAATAGTTGAAAATAGAATATATTGTTCAAAATATTTCCATTTTCTCTACATAAAATGTAGCAAAAAATAACTGATATAACTTAGCTTTTGATTAAAATTATATTCTCCATATGACTATGACTCTATTGACACGAACGTGTTAAAAAAAGGATTATTGAAGTAAAGAAAAATAGAAGACTGAAAGGGAATAATATTGTTTTAATTCATTCTAATGTACAAAATGCATTTTCGTCTTTGATAAAATTTAGGTTAACGCACAAAAGAATTAAGCATACGGATTGTATAATTCTTAAAACATAAGTAGAAGGATTACATGTATGCTGCTAACTTATTAAGAAATGTCAACAGAATTTTAATCCTTAGTGAAATGGGCTGTCAGCAAAAGATTCAGCATATTTCATCTGACAACCATTAAAATAGAACGTCTGTTTATAAATGCGTTAGTCACCTTTCTTTTATGAAAATCAATAGTTGTTAACTCATGTGAAATGACTGTTTAGTAGGCGGTTTATTTGTTTCTCCGAAATTGATTCAGACCGCTTCATGCAAACGATAAATTTGATTCTCTGGCCAAAAGAACTTACTGGTGCGGAAGCATCCAGAATATCAATCGTCGCTAACGCACTTAATGTCAAATGATATGCCGATATGGTAAATAGATGCGTTAGGAAATAAGTTGTGAAATGTGCATTTATATTCACTTTGCTTATGCGGTTATGTCAACAATGAACTAGTTAGGCTAGATTTGCGAATATCTAAATCAGTGAATATTCCAGATACAAATGTGTTTTCCCAAAATATTTACGGCTATTGGAAACAATTTATAGAAATCAAATATAACAATTTATAGAACTTAATAAATGCACTGATTTGTGCGAAGCTGGTCAGACTAGAATTATGTTGATAACCGCGCTTAAAACAGCATTAGATTAAAATAATGATGTGTGTACCGTTTATAATGTTTATACAAAAGTGGAATGGCATTAGGTGTGGTATTTTGTCTCAGAGAAACTTGTCAAAAAGACTCCTGTGTTAAGAAATGCAGGAATCACTCAGAATTTTGCCGAGAAAATCGTCAGATACGGTGTTTCGACCTCATTTAATTTCGTCGATAACGAACTTCTTTGATATCCAGAGCTGAGCTATTTATCTTAGAAAATCAGATAAATAGTGCTTAATGATTCTATTTGAATAATTCAGTTGGTCCTAGTTGTTGTGACATTCATGCAGCCAAAAATTATTATCATAGTTGACGGTAATCCAACGAAACTAAAGACTAGCATTCGCATTACTTTAAGCTTCGGCAACAAAATTCAGTATTTCAACCATTATGATAGTGGTTTGTATTTAGGATTCTTTTCATGATTTCTCACAGCAATATATTTCCGTGTTTTTCTTTTTAATTATGAATTATCGTTAATTTGTCAATGTAGTAACATTTTAAAAATATTTTGAAACTGCGTGAATTCCGGATCAATAGAATATGGCATTATATGATCAATTTACAACAATGCTGTTTAAACTGACAAATAAAATGTTTGTTCTCATTATCACCAACACCTGGAGGCTATAAAATGTTCCCTGATAATTTGAATGTCTCGTTTACATTAATTTACTGACAAGGCTTACATATTTTTATTTTTGCTTTTAAAATATTCAAGAACATTATATAAGAACAATTATCATAGGCGTAGGAGTGGGTGTGTGGTAAGTAGTTTGCTTACGAACCACATGGTTCCCGGTTCAGTCCCACTGCATGGCACCTTGGGCGAGTGTCTTCTGCTATA